>NC_089283.1:17072016-17372016 GCF_963678975.1 Dysidea avara | reverse complement strand
CCCGCCCACATTGCCTTTTGCTCTATTGGGTGATGGGAAACAAGCAATATAATAATGCACTTGTCAATTTCATGCCCCCCCACCTGGGGGGTGGGGAAATATAGGGGATTTGACAAATCATGGTGTCAAATTCCCCACTAGTGGGGCAAAATCGGCTGTCAAATCCCCACTATGTCCCCACCCCCATAGTAGGGGATTTGACAACACCTCAAGGATGACTAAGCGCATATTTCATGCATGCGACTAGTAATAAACCTGCCCTGTAGCTGTTAGCTGTTTTCTAGTAAAATTAGGCATTCCAGACCGATTTTTAAATTTTGGAAAAACGGGCTTTTTATACGCTCAATAGATAGAGTATTGGTTGCCAATCTCAGAAATATATAGTTTGTTGGGTTGGAATTAGCTACTTTGGCATGCACAGTGCTTAAAAACTGAAAAAAGGGTACATTTTTTCTCCAGGGCTCCCCAAACATTTTACAGGGAAAAATGGCACAATTGAATCAGGAAGCCATCTAGCAATCTGGACTATCTTGAAACTGCAGTTGCTTCTAGCTGCAAGTTTGTACATGTAATGAGAGTAACTTCAGGTCTTCTTGGATCTCAGCGATCTTTGTATGCTTTGTGGTGGGCAAATATGTTTCACCTACTGCACACTTCTCAATACAATGGTGTATACCCATAGGCAAGTGGCTATCTCAAGTAAGTAAAAACATCACGTTAACAACTTATAAAGGTAAACAACTGAAGTGGAGGTGCCACAATGATGCAACAATACCTAAGGTGGAGTTGTGGTTTCAATTATGGCATTGTTATGCCAACTTTGAAGTGGTTTATACTTTTGAGCTGATGACACAGCCATCAGAAAATTGCTCTGGAGCTGAAAATCGCTAACCCAAGTGAAGTAACTACGCACTTTAAAGTAAGCACCAGTGACTACCTTCCACCCAACAGTACGTTTTTTAAAGTTTTAAAGTATTCTACATACATTACAAGGCTTGAAAAGATTACAAAACAACACAAAACTTACTTATACGTAACGCGCACGATAAAACTAAGATTTTCATGATGATCAGCGTGTAGACAAATCCCACAGCGATTTTCATCTTCATTGGAGCTCGGACGACGGAGCAATCCCAAGTTAAACACGAATTGTCATTTTGTGCCAGGGTTCTATTGGGGAATATACGGAGAATTTTTTTATTAAAAAATCTCGGATACTGGAATGTCTTAGTAAAATCATAGATAATATATACCTTACCCGGGATTGGAAACCGGACACACTTCAATACAAAAATCGCGAGCCGTCAGCATTGTAATAATTAACACTTTCGCTTTGATATGTAAGGTTTCACCTCGCCGATGGAAGAAAGGAAAAGAACGGGTAGATAAGCTACTAGTTGTGAACATGAAGAGGATTTACCGTGGTGGTAAGAACAATACT
The DNA here is from genome assembly GCF_963678975.1 of Dysidea avara. NCBI lineage: Eukaryota > Metazoa > Porifera > Demospongiae > Dictyoceratida > Dysideidae > Dysidea > Dysidea avara. The sequence goes on along the minus strand of NC_089283.1, from coordinate 17,370,575 downwards.
GTTGTATTACTTGCATACAATCGTCAAAATTTTGAACAAATAGTGTTTGACGCGGTTTACGCAAAAAAATGGCTTTTTAGTCGTACCCTCGACTTTTGGGGTTCGTAGAGCAGTGTGGGAGCGACATTTTTCGATGTAAACTACACTGTTTGAAAGCTGAGACATTAGCGGACAAAATCATGCAACTTAAAACCCTTAGTTTTACCGTTTATGCCATCAAATTGCAGCGCAACTGCGAAACAAGTGATTTTGAGGTATTAAGTTTTGAGGCCTACAGGTCATTTTCTAAAGGCTACTAACTTTCTTTCTTAAGTATTTCCTGTAATTCATATGTATACAAACAAAATAGGATAGTTTCAAGGCTGCTGACTTGTACTGATGTAGGCGAAATCCTTGAATCTTCAAGTGAATGCAAGTATTTCCTTTTCAGAACTGTTGCTTTATTATTATGCATATAGCTATAGTTTGCACTGGATTTTTTTGCAGATGAATGATAGGAGAGGTCACAGAAAGCTTAGACTTCATAGTAACAAACACTGGCAGCCTAAACCTAAGAGGCTACCGGTTTCAATTCCTTTGAGAGATGTGTCAGTGCTGAAGGTGTCTCTGCCACTGTCATTTCAAGTGTCTCTGCCTTTGTTGATGCACCAGTCAGGTCTTTGGATATTTTGCACAGTAGACTGAAACAGTGTAATGGCATTCCTTCAGGTATAGTGACACAGTGTGTGCAGATGCTTAGCTAAATCATTCCTTTTACAGGGTGGATTGATACAATCCAAAATGCAGAATTGAGAATATTCCAACTGGGTTATTTTGGGTAATCACAAAATAAAGTTGTGTTATGCATAGCATTGCAAATGTTAATAATATAATATACTATAAGCTGCTATCATACAAGTCTCTACGTAAGCTTTTTGACCGCTGTGTACTCTTTTTTGCTGACTGCTTAAATTTCTCCATCCAAAAGCTCGCATATGAAAATCCACGGATAGTCACATAAAGCTGCACTATTTCCTTAAGAAGTGCACTATGTACCTCCTTCTCACCAATCTCGAAATCTGCAGTGGAAATCAACCAATAAAATTCAACATCATCACTGGAGATAACTTTTTCAACAATCTCCTCTTTTTTTCCAGCTGCTGGGTTGCTACCAAGTAACATTTTTAGGCATTCTCTCACTTCTTCTATTGCAATAAACAATATAAATGTTGTTTCTTTAACATACCATAGCCCACCTCTATCTAGTGCTAATGTCCATTCTTCAGAACTGCCACATTCACTATGTTCTTCGGGTGTGTCCTTTGTTAAAGTCATCAGGCACAATACCATCTCTTCCTTAAGCTCATGTTTACTGCGTTCGATTTTCTTACGTAAATGTCTACAAACATAGCCGGCAGCATAACGAAGAGCATTGCCTTCGCGTTTTGTTACAGCTGGTGCTGGATCAACCTTGGTTTCAGCTGTACACCCTGTCACATGATCACCAATGTATCCCCTGAACAAAATATCAGTTAAATGCTGATACAGGATAGGTGTAGCAGCCACATTAGCGGAGTCCAAAAAATTTACCCAGTCCTCTCGAAATTTCTCTGAAGAGCGAAACAGAAAAAAGTTTCTCCAAAGTTTCTCACGATTGCATGATTTCTTTTTACAAGAGCTCATTGCCTGTTTCAGGTCTTGACAATTTCAAAACAAATGTTGTAAAACAGTTATTGTTGGCAGCATCAAGACACCAGTCCAACAGAATCTGTGCCGCTTTTCTTGCTTCAATTGCTTCTGAGGACATTATTTTAAATGAATCATCATTCAATACGCTTCTGAGTGCTTCCACAAAAGCATCTTTTGCTTTGGGACCTGCATTGAAAGAAAAAGACAGGTATGGTATAGCATAGTAAGGTATATATTATCTATGGGTATAGCTAATGAATGGCTACATCAACATAACTTGCACACAAACAAGGCCAGGCTAGGCACATCAGTGATTGAATGTTTAAGCTGTAAAAATGCCCAAATTTTGCTACCAGCGCTGGTTGTTTATTGTTAGCTATAATGACAACGAACCAGCATCGTCATTTCCATCGGATTCTCCGCTCTTCCGCTTCGAGCTCTTCTTTCTAGCACGAGTTCTTTTACGAGTTCCAGCATTCGCCATTTTATAAAACACGGACTGAATTACGGAATTACGTTACACTAAACTCGCGATACTACAACGCTGAGTGAACTTGTTGATAGGTGTTGATTGCCTCCGTTTCCAATCCCGGGTAAGGTATATATTATCTATGGTAAAATTATAACAAGTGAAATTTTATTGTTTAGAAATGCAACTACCGAAAATTGGTCAGTGAATTGGACAACTGTCAATTGCCCCCAGGGGTGGGGACAAGAAGCAATGTCAAATCCCCACCTGGGGTGTGGGGACGTCCGGGGATGGGGGGGCATGAAATTGACAAGTGCATTATGCACTAGTCAATTTCATGCCCCACCCCCGGGGGTCCATTATGCACTTGTCAATTTCATCCCCCCCCATCCCCGGGCGTCCCCACACCCCAGGTGGGGATTTGACATTGCTTCTTGTCCCCACCCCTGGGGAAATTGACAGTCGTCCACTTCACTGACCGATTTTCGTAGTAGTTGTATTTCTAAACAATAAAATCATACTCGCTATAATTTTGCTAGCTGCAGGTGCAAACCAGGTTACTTAACCAAAATCCAAGGTGTTGTCAAATCCCTTACTAAGGGGGTGGGGATATAGTGGGGATTTGACAGCCGATTTTGCCCCAGGGGTGGGGAATTTGACACCAAGATTTGTCAAATCCCCTGTATTCCCCCACCCCTCCCGGGAGGAGGGGGGTGGGGCATGAAATTGACAAGTGCATTAGAGAGTATTGATCTATCCACGAAGAAATTAAGCTCAGAAAAAGAAAATAGACTGGTCCCTATCCCGCAGTTCGGCCATATAGGGTTACCCCTTGTGTCCCCGTCCCGGGCCAATTTTTTTTTTGGGCCCACTTTTGACTTAGAAAATTTTTCTCATTTGGTGAACTTACCGTTTTTGTTTGTTTTACGTAAAGTCACATTACTCAGGGGGTTGGTAAATCTCGGGGACAAAACCCTTGAATCAACCCAGTTGGCATGGGCTCCTGGGGCAAGGTCCTGGGGGTTCTTCTTCTCAAGTGATGTAGCGAAGTCAAGGAGCGAATTGTACAGGCAGCTAGTTTTACTAGGTGAAGATTTCCTTTGCCATCTCACAACACACGAGATGACTGAAACAGATTTGCCATGGGCTGAACTTGCTGGGAGTGGAGGAAATGAAGGCTATAAGAACATGAAATAGTGAACACCGAATATATCCGGCTATATGGTATGATAGTGTAAACTGCAATTGTTGGTTAGTTGGATTTCCTGAGACTACACGAGTAGCTATCTTCATTTGATATGCCAGTATGTCAGTCATTCAGTTCAGTCGAGGGTTCAGCTTGGTGACCCCACAAAAAGCACAGCTAAGTTTGCATCATTTACTCAGGTGAACTGGCAGGGAAGCACTCATTTTTGTGGGCCCACTTCTGAGTTAGAAAATTTTTACGTTTTGTGAATTTACTGTTAAATTTTGTTTGTTTTATGGAAGTCACATTGTTCAGGCATAGATTATATATTCTCCACCTAGGGAATATATAATCTATGGCTTGCCATTTTCTAATCCTTTTAGTGTGCACATGCAGTACTAGTTTCAGTAGTAGGTGTTCTAGAAGCAGTTCCGTTGGGAGCTATAACATAATTATACCATTATTCTATTGTAATCCAATACTATAGTGCTGCTGTGGTGAAGCTTTATGTTTACTAAAGGAGATTGGTCATGCATCATAGCCCTGGGCATGTCTATGCTTGTATTACTGTATGTTAGAGTGGTGCTGCTAATCACGTATTTGAATAATTGTTATGTGGTTGGCATATTTGATGACACAATGTGTGTTAATATTGCTCATTGTTTCAAATGATGCACTGATATAGAGCAGATTACTCAGGAGACACTGGAACTGAAGGCAAAGACCTGCTTCAAGGTAGGCATCCTGATGACACAGCTGAAAGAGGAGCTAAGGAACGAGACAGGTATCATCAAATAACCGAGCTTAACCTTGCAGTGTAAGGGGTGGGGCTAGACTGATGATAGTCATGTGAGACAGAGATAGTATTTAGTGGTTTTTTACAATTTTGCAAAACAACTTGCTAATCTTAAAAACATTGTTGTTCCCAGAGCATCCTGCTACCGATAACCCTAATGTGTAAATAGTCATTAGGGGGAGAGTATAGTAGTAAAGCTGTTACTAGTTGGTGGAACATTTCTTGAGACTTGTAGTGGTGTGAAGTTGTTTTTGTTGTTGTCGTTGTACAGGGGAATATGTCACTGAAGGAACAAGAAGAAGTAGCAAGTTAGTAAGTGAAGAAGCCAGTGAGTATAATCTGTTATTGTGACTTAACTTGGCTGGTCTCACTACAGTGTAGTGTATGGCAAACGGACATTGATTTTGGGTCAAAATTTGTGGACTTTTTAAGTGGGTGGTTACGTTATGCAAGTCACACTTTGTTTACCACAAGGCTACACTGTATGTGAGGAGGGAGAGGTGCACAAACAACAGACAGCAGTGAAAGTGGTCATCACACAAGGAGACACAGATAAGAAGGTGTGTACTCTGTTGTCATGTGACATCACATGAGCTTATATGACATCATCACAGGAGCTAGAAGACAAGATCAATCTGCTACAATAACTGGAAGAAGCTCAAAAGAAAATGGTAATTAGCATTGACGTCTTTAAACTTCGAGCTATTCTGATTGGTTGTTAGGAAGTGAGAGCTAGTCAGGTACAACAGATGATGACTTGAATTAGACAGCAAAAAGAGGTGCGTGATCTTATCATTTCTGTGTGATACAGTGGAACTTCTCTTCCTTTGTGCTGGTGTAAACTATAAAGTATAATTAGTCTCACGCATATCTTGTATAGAGGGGTTCTGCTGTAGTGTTTTGGGTGTTGTGTGGCTGTAATATAATGAGTGAACCCACTATGACAATTACGGTCATGTCACTAGGCCAAGAGTTGTAAGACCACTTCGATATATATAGTGACCTTGTCAAGTATATAGGTCCCAAACACAACTGAGATGTACTTCATGACCTCATTTATAACACCACATCAACATACAGTCCGTGTCAAGTAATAGGTCCCAATTGGTGTCTAACTTGGTCCGTTGTTGGGACATGAAAACTCATGTACTGTATTAATGACCACTCCTATGATATGTTTATTGTGGCAGCAGTTGGTTTGTTAGTAGTGCTATTTGGGAAGGCTATGATAAAAAGAATTTTTTTGTGGGTGTTTTTAACTATGCTATAAGCTAACAAAGCCATTGTCTAGCAAATCATTTTGTGCAGCATATCAATACTGTTGCAACTGCTGTGACAAATCGCATGGTACAAAATAAAGGTGATATGTGGGAACCGTTACTTGTGTATTATCTTGTGAGGTCATGTGATCTTGTCACAGGTGTTGACTGTGGTATTTCATAATGAGATGAATTGTATGGCACTATCACCATGATGACAACTTCAGAGATGTTGGTATGATAAGTTGTGTGATTTTTTCACACAATCATTTGTGCCACTCCGTTGTTAGGAAAGGCTAACATTACTGTGGACACCTCAACTAGTCCAACACGAAATGTAGCTACCCTGATTTATGTGACGTGTTGCCATAGTGATAGCTGTTACAACACAAGGTTTGCATGACAACAGCATACTACTGTATCACATTTCCGCCATCGTAACAGGCCTACCAAATTATCATAATTGAAGCCTTACTACAGAGCCCAGTGGGAGTGGTAGCACGGACCATAAAGGTGGGTGTGGTGATGTGTTGTTACCATCTTGGTGTGTGTTGTGAGGGCCATGTACTTCTCCAGCCTCAGAATGGCTGTGTTGTCAAGGGGATAAGTGAAGCGTTATTGACTATAACAAAGTGTCCACCCACATGGTCAAAGCTGCTGCAGGACAGGTGAGCACCAACCACATTCACACAACTATTATTGTTGCCATGGTTACACAAAGGAGCATCATCACAAACTACAATTGTGATGTTACCATCTTAAAGAGTTCTACTTCATCGGTGAAGAAAACTAATGACACCATGGCAACCAGTGGCATGTACAAGTGAGCATGTGCTACAGTATGTAACCAGTCATGTCCATTTATCTGTCTGTCTTTCCGTCCATCACAGGACAAACCTATACTGAGTCTACTGGCATTCAAGAAACACCTCAGATCATTATTTAACACATTATTAAATTTGAGTCAGTGTACAATACATAATATTATATTATAAATGTCATCCTTGTAAGTATAACAAAACATGCAACACAAACACATGGTTTACTTGTGCATGTCATCATTGAATTAAATAATCCGTCCTGTACAAGATACATAAAGGTTCACTATCCGTCCATCATCATCCTTATAAACATATCAGTCACCTTAAGTTCATTAATCCACCAGTCTGTAACAGAATTTCATAGCTGGGAACTTCAATTCTCTGTTGGAAACAAGTGATAGTAAATAGAAAATTTTGGCTTAGATAGCAAGGAGGGTGCACCATTAATTTATTATCAAACCAATCTGATATGGTAGTATAATATATATATAGGCCCTTCCTCTAACAATTTGTTCTTCGGATTCATTATAAAGTGACAGTGTGATAGTTCAATCAATTGTTGACATCACATAAACAGGAATGCCACTGTGAGTAAACTGCAAATGTTGAATGGGGAAATTTGCACGGATAACTGCCAATCTGTGAAATTAAATTTTGTGAACCCCCACCCCCTGTAAAACCCTGCTCTATAGCAATGGCATGCACACATTAGCAGTGACAACTAGGTGTCATGAGAACAGGTACAGCTATGTCATACTAGATATGTATATGTAAAAGCCACATACATGTTGTATGTTATCACACTTAATGAACATTGTCAAATGACCGCCACACAGTTGCATTACAAGAACATACCCCACAGTCAGACGATTTACATTTTGCAAATAAGCAAAAATACACAACAGCAAATCTTTTTGTACTGGAACCAGTACTTTCTGATGATGCCTATACAGGTATTGATGATGATGTATTATTACAAATACTCTTACTATCCACTTGAGGATCTTATCTGGTGAGTGTTCTCATAGATAGTATATGTATATAACTAAGACTTGTGAAGTGTGTTTCTTGAATGTCAGTAGATTAGTCCTGTGATGACAGACAGTTAAATGGACATGACTGGTTACATACTGTAGCATGTGCTCACTTGTACATGCCACTGGTTGCCATGGTGTCATTAGTTTTCTTCACCGATGAAGTAGAACTCTTTAAGACGGTAACATCACAATTGTAGTTTGTGATGATGCTCCTTTGTGTAACCATGGCAACAATAATAGTTGTGTGAATGTGGTTGGTGCTTACCTGTTCTGCAGCAGCTATGTGGGTGGACACTTTGTTATAGTCAATAAACGCTTCACTTATCCCCTTGACAACACAGCCATTCTGAGGCTGGAGAAGTACATGGCCCTCACAACACACACCAAGATGGTAACAACACATCACCACACCCACCTTTATGGTCCGTGCTACCACTCCCACTGGGCTCTGTAGTAAGGCTTCAATTATGATAATTTGGTAGGCCTGTTACGATGGCGGAAATGTGATACAGTAGTATGCTGTTGTCATGCAAACCTTGTGTTGTAACAGCTATCACTATGGCAACACGTCACATAAATCAGGGTAGCTACATTTCGTGTTGGACTAGTTGAGGTGTCCACAGTAATGTTAGCCTTGCCTAACAACGGAGTGGCACAAATGATTGTGTGAAAAAATCACACAACTTATCATACCAGCATCTCTGAAGTTGTCATCATGGTGATAGTGCCATACAATTCATCTCATTATGAAATACCACAGTCAACACCTGTGACAAGATCACATGACCTCACAAGATAATACACAAGTAACGGTTCCCACATATCACCTTTATTTTGTACCATGCGATTTGTCACAGCAGTGGCAACAGTATTGATATGCTGCACAAAATGATTTGCTAGACAATGGCTTTGTTAGCTTATAGCATAGTTAAAAACACCCACAAAAAAATTCTTTTTATCATAGCCTTCCCAAATAGCACTACTAACAAACCAACTGCTGCCACAATAAACATATCATAGGAGTGGTCATTAATACAGTACATGAGTTTTCATGTCCCAACAACGGATCAAGTTAGACACCAATTGGGACCTATTACTTGACACGGACTGTATGTTGAGGTGGTGTTATAAATGAGGTCATGAAGTACATCTCAGTTGTGTTTGGGACCTATATACTTGACAAGGTCACTATATATATCGAAGTGGTCTTACAACTCTTGGCCTAGTGACATGACCGTAATTGTCATAGTGGGTTCACTTATTATATTACAGCCACACAACACCCAAAACACTACAGCAGAACCCCTCTATACAAGATATGCGTGAGACTAATTATACTTTATAGTTTACACCAGCACAAAGGAAGAGAAGTTCCACTGTATCACACAGAAATGATAAGATCACGCACCTCTTTTTGCAGTCTAATTCAAGTCATCATCTGTTGTACCTGACTAGCTCTCACTTCCTAACAACCAATCAGAATAGCTCGAAGTTTAAAGACGTCAATGCTAATTACCATTTTCTTTCCAGTTATTGTAGCAGATTGATCTTGTCTTCTAGCTCCTGTGATGATGTCATATAAGCTCATGTGATGTCACATGACAACAGAGTACACACCTTCTTATCTGTGTCCCCTTGTGTGATGACCACTTTCACTGCTGTCTGTTGTTTGTGCACCTCTCCCTCCTCACATACAGTGTAGCCTTGTGGTAAACAAAGTGTGACTTGCATAACGTAACCACCCACTTAAAAAGTCCACAAATTTTGACCCAAAATCAATGTCTGTTTGCCATACACTACACTGTAGTGAGACCAGCCAAGTTAAGTCACAATAACAGATTATACTCACTGGCTTCTTCACTTACTAACTTGCTACTTCTTCTTGTTCCTTCAGTGACACATTCCCCTGTACAACGACAACAACAAAAACAACTTCACACCACTACAAGTCTCAAGAAATGTTCCACCAACTAGTAACAGCTTTACTACTATACTCTCCCCCTAATGACTATTTACACATTAGGGTTATCGGTAGCAGGATGCTCTGGGAGCAACAATGTTTTTAAGATTAGCAAGTTGTTTTGCAAAATTGTAGAAAACCACTAAATACTATCTCTGTCTCACATGACTATCATCAGTCTAGCCCCACCCCCTTACACTGCAAGGTTAAGCTCGGTTATTTGGTGATACCTGTCTCGTTCCTTAGCTCCTCTTTCAGCTGTGTCATCAGGATGCCTACCTTGAAGCAGGTCTTTGCCTTCAGTTCCAGTGTCTCCTGAGTAATCTGCTCTATATCAGTGCATCATTTGAAACAATGAGCAATATTAACACACATTGTGTCATCAAATATGCCAACCACATAACAATTATTCAAATACATGATTAGCAGCACCACTCTAACATACAGTAATACAAGCATAGACATGCCCAGGGCTATGATGCATGACCAATCTCCTTTAGTAAACATAAAGCTTCACCACAGCAGCACTATAGTATTGGATTACAATAGAATAATGGTATAATTATGTTATAGCTCCCAACGGAACTGCTTCTAGAACACCTACTACTGAAACTAGTACTGCATGTGCACACTAAAAGGATTAGAAAATGGCAAGCCATAGATTATATATTCCCTAGGTGGAGAATATATAATCTATGCCTGAACAATGTGACTTCCATAAAACAAACAAAATTTAACAGTAAATTCACAAAACGTAAAAATTTTCTAACTCAGAAGTGGGCCCACAAAAATGAGTGCTTCCCTGCCAGTTCACCTGAGTAAATGATGCAAACTTAGCTGTGCTTTTTGTGGGGTCACCAAGCTGAACCCTCGACTGAACTGAATGACTGACATCAGGGCCGCCCAGAGAAATTAAGGGGCCCAGGGCAAAGAGTTAAAGTGGGGCCCTTGACCCAAGTTGTAAGGTGAAGACCAAAAAAAAAAAAAAAAAAAAAAAAAGGTCACAACCTGGCAATGACAATAACTACCCATCACCAACCATATCTCCTTATCTATAAGCTTGCTACACTGCTCCTCTGAAGAATACTGTGACTGCTCTATTAGAGTATTTAGATCTGACTGCTCTATTAGAGTATATCGATCTTTTAAACAGGTATTCAGGGGACCCTTCATGGGGCCTCCTGGGGCCCCTTTCAGGCTGGGGCCCGGGGCAAAATGCCCCAGTTGCCCCCCCCCTGTGGGCGGCCCTGACTGACATACTGGCATATCAAATGAAGATAGCTACTCGTGTAGTCTCAGGAAATCCAACTAACCAACAATTGCAGTTTACACTACCATACCATATAGCCGGATATATTCGGTGTTCACTATTTCATGTTCTTATAGCCTTCATTTCCTCCACTCCCAGCAAGTTCAGCCCATGGCGAATCTGTTTCAGTCATCTCGTGTGTTGTGAGATGGCAAAGGAAATCTTCACCTAGTAAAACTAGCTGCCTGTACAATTCGCTCCTTGACTTCGCTACATCACTTGAGAAGAAGAACCCCCAGGAACCCATGCCAGCTGGGTTGATTCAAGGGTTTTGTCCCCGAGATTCACCAACCCCCTGAGTAATGTGACTTTACGTAAAACAAACAAAAACGGTAAGTTTACCAAATGAGAAAAATTTTCTAAGTCAGAAGTGGGCCCAAAAAAAAATTGGCCCGTCCCGGTTTTTCCGTCCCCATCCTTGTCCCAGTTTTACCCCCACCTCCCATAATGGGGTAAATTTCCACCACAATAGGTATAATAACCACCGCTATAACAGTCACAAATAGTCAAGGGTTAACCTGTTTTGAAAGGTGAAAATGATTCCAAGTAGAAACAGTGCACTATAGAGCTTTGCTACCAGTTACACTCGACATAACAAATGCTTTTCATTGTGGGTTTGAGTTAAGTAATAACAAGACATGGCAAGGTAGTTTAGTTGAGCTTCAGTCATTGAATTTGGTATTATCTAATGTGTCACACCATCTGATTTTGAATAACATGTGATATGATGATTATTGTTATTGATTATGCACTTGTCAATTTCATGCCCCACCCCCCCACCCCCGGGCGTCCCCACACCCCAGGTGGGGATTTGACATTGTTTCTTATCCCCACCCCTGGGGCAATTGACAGTTATACAATTCATTGACCGATTTTCGGTAGTTGCATTTCTAAACAATAAAATCGCACTTGCTACTATAATTTTACTAGCTACAAGGAAGGTTTATTACTAGTCGCATGCATGAAATATGCGCTTAGTCATCCTTGAAGTGTTGTCAAATCCCCTACTATGGGGGTGGGGATATAGTGGGGATTTCACTGTGAAAAAGGTGGGATATATGATGGTATTTCCAGTGGCTTATTGAATACAAATAAGCCTTAATATAAACCCTGTATTATGCTCATGTTATACTTTAGTATAATGCATACTATACTATTACATATATGGTTTCAGTTTATTTACCACATTACCTCAAATAGCTTATATCTACTACAATGTCCACACTATACCATCACATATATGGTTTCAGTATGTTTAACACATTAACTAAAACCTTACATGAGATCGAGGGGTCACTAACTCACGAAAAAGGGGTACGGATTTCAAAATCTTGAACAAATTTCTCAAGATTTCACAAATTTCAAAAGATTTCACAAAATCGAACGAGAGCTGCAAAATTTCATTTCAAATTACAGGTTGGTGTAGAGTGATAAGTTCTGAAATCACCAAAAAATAGTGGGAGAAAGAAACAAGTTCAGCAGGCATGCAGGAGCAAAGCCTCACAAAATTGAGAGGAATTGCAAAGCCATATAAAACCAGGAGTAAAGCCAAAGCATAACTATTAAATGAAACCCTACAAAACCAGGAGCAACTTGCAGCTGAAGCCCTATAAACCAGGAAACAAGGCCAATCATTCAGGGTAAATCCCGTGCAAAACCCCTCAAAACCAGGAGCAACTGTCAAAGTTCTATCTGGTGTGAAACCCCACAAAACTAGGAGCATCTGTATGCTTAAGTTGCTTTTGTAGTTGGTGTGTTGCTAAGTTTATGAAGTTTGTGTTGCTAAGTAAGTTTGTAGTTTACTAAGTAAATTCGAAGCGGAGTGGATCATCGGATTTCATTCTTACTTTTGTGCAGGAGCAGTTTGCATGGCTTCTTTCACACAGCTCCTGGTTTTATTTGGCTTCCACAACTCGCTTAATACAAATCCGAAGCGAAGCGGAACAGTAGATTTAATTCTTACTTTTGAGCAGTTTGCATGGATTCTATCCTGCATGGTTTTGTGCGGCTTCTTTCCTACAGCTCCTGGTTTTGTTTGGCTTCCACAACTCACTTAATACAGATCCAAAGCGGAACGGAACATCGGATTTCATTCTCACTTTTGAACAGTTAGCATGTATTCTCTCCTGGTTTTGTGTGGCTTCTTCACACAACTCCTAGTTTTGTTTGGCTTCCACAACTCGCTTAATACAAATCCGAGACGGAGCGGAACATCGGATTTTATTCTTACTTTTGAACAGTTAGCATGGATTCTCTCCTGGTTTTTGTGTGGCTTCTTCCCACAACTCCTGGTTTTGTTTGGTTTCCACAACTCGCTTAATACAAATCCGAGACGGAGCGGAACATCGGATTTCATTCTTACTTTTGAACAGTTTGCATGGATTCTATAGATCTCCTGGTTTTGTATGGCTTCTTTCCCACAACTCCTGGTTTTGTGCGGCTTCCACTACTTGATTAATACAAATGCGGAGCGGAACATCGGATTTCATTCTTACTGTGCAGGACGAGGTGAAGGAGCAGTTGAGTGTAAGCTATGGTACCAGAACGAGTATAGAATCAGAATCACGATAACAACATAAGATTTCGTATTTCAGGCAGGATTTCACTGAAGGTGTACGAGATTTCGAACCAGTTGGTGACCCCTCGCATGAGATTGTTAGTATAATACAGGTTATATCAAGCTTTTTTGTATTCAATAAGCCACTGGAAATACCATCTTATATCCCTCTTATTTCACAGTGTCTGACAGCCGATTTTGCCCCAGTAGTGGGGAATTTGACACCACGATTTGTCAAATCCCCTGTATTGGCATGAAATTGACAAGTGCATTACAGTGGAAGACGATAGCTACGATGAATGGTAAACAAAGTGTTGAGTCAGGTAGCTAGTGAATGTCTGGACACTGAAAATAGTTAGCTAAGTTTCTGCAGTTCTGCATTGAGACTCAAACCAGGAAAATACTTCAAAAAGATCGAGATTCACTAATAGACAGTCAAACACTCTAATAGATTTTTTTTCTCCCGGGTTGGATGTACTGCCCTTGCCTACCACCCCCAGCACCAAGGAGCAAGTGTGCTGGACAACTGAAAGGGGGACAACTAAAAGTCCCTAGGGCCAATAATATGGCCCATTTCCGGGGAAGCATTGTTGGAACGATGAAGGATCTGGTGCTGGGGGTGGTGGCAAGGGGTGCAGGCACTCCAGGGAAAAAAAGATAAAATATAAAAAATTTAAAAAAAAATTTTTTTTTTAAAGGTTGGATCGTGTTCCCCGGATGCACATTGTAGCAGAACGAAGCAATGAAAATGACAGTGTGCAGCGAATTCACGCCAGAGTGCCACTACTAATAGAACAGTCATCGCATGTGAAAGAGAGAATGAGAACCATCAAGTGTTTATTCTCAGGAGGCTAATATGTTTTTTTGGCATGGTGCTGCAAATGCAAGTTACATGTTATATTGAGTAGTTGCTTACCAATCTACAACTCAGAAGATTGATCAGAATTATTCAGAAACCAGCCATGCGTAGGCCAAGAAGCACAAAGCGCGCGCCCACAAAACAATAAACACGCGACCACTACTGTGAGTGAGAGTCATTTACACGAGGGATTGATTACGCAATCTTTTAAAATCCGCATGGCGAAATCTCAGCCTTACTAAAAGATTCCGCCTTGAAACCAAGGGCATGTAACCTTTGTATAATGAGTAACTACTACACGAAAATTCAGGCGAATTGTTGGAGTAGTTTGTTCCATCGCCCACCCATTTACAATGCATTAATGAAATTATTTATTCAAATGTGCATCGTTCTTTTTTTCATTTTCTTCGTCATCGCATCCCATTGGAGCGATTTTCTTTCAACCATGAAGTCTTATTGTAAAAAGGCTACGGCTATCAGGGACTTTTTACACAATGTATCTGTACATTTAATTTCGCTAAGAGTTGTTCGTTGGTTTATGAGATCGCCTTTGTACTCTTTGAAGATTCAAACTTGCCGCCATGACGTCGAGATGTGAGGCGCCCACCTCAATTCCCAAACCCAAACAGTGTGGAATTGGTTAGCCATAGCGAGCTGGCTGATTTCATTGTGCTGTCAACTCTTGGTTTAATTGTGAGTCCAGTCACTGATTTGTTTTAAATTCACCACGGTACATGATGCCTCCACTGACTCGTTATAGCGTGACTCCGGCCCATGCAGGGCCGTACATAGCTATAGCCAGCTGTTTCATACCCGCTGTAGTGATATGTATTGTATTATTGTATTGTATTGTATTAATGCTTTACAGTGACCAGCACTGAAGGTCTGCAGCAACATGTGCTGCAGCCTTAGGATTACCTAACCTAATTTCAAGGACTTACACTTAGTGACTTATAGCTGAAAAGGTGTAACAGAAAAGAGGCCAAAGTAAGGAAAAAAATCCCTCCAACCCCAGGGATCGACATCAACATCACAAAAAGCTGTCTAAAATGGTTAATTTAGCTTTGACTATTGGCAAACTACAATGCTCAACAATTATATCAGAGTATACATAATACATAACTCTATATATCTGCCCAGTTACTATATAGTAGGGTCCATGGTTGTCTCAGATCTGCTTATATTATTATCACATCAATCAATTGATGCATAGTAATTACGGCCTACTGGTATGTACGCATTGAGCTGAGTCCTCAAAAATATTAACTCATTTGTAGCATTGACTTACCCGCTAATCATTCAAATGCCTGACACATTATTCATAGCCAAAGTTTTCACCATACATTATAGGATATAGCCTATTAACCTTTCCTGAACTGTTGGTGGAAGCACTTGTTTGCTCTTGACATCTTTGTTGTCATCACCAACCATCTTGGTTGGTTGAAATGTTGAGAAAATATCCTCTTTCATTTTTAGCTGTTTTCTCAGGGTTCAGCCCAACTTGTTCGCGGTCTGACCCACGCAGCTAGAACAAGCCAGCTACGAGGCTCTGGCAAGGGGGTGTCACGTCAGCTCACACTGTAGGTAGATCTGCGACCGCGGTCAAAGTTTTGACCAATTTTCAACTTGACCTTTGACTTGCAGCATTTATCATCGTGACTTGAGCGTTTCTTGTTGAACTTTTGACCTCCACTTATTTCTCTATTTTCCTATACGCACCTGCACTTGTAACCTAGTATGATACTTTCTTAGTGTGTGCTACCAGCAGCTGGGAGAGAAAAATCATTATAATTACGGCAAAATGCCTGTTGGACCAATAAAACATCTTCTTGGAGATCCTTACTTCTTGTGAGTTACGTATAATTCTGTAAACTTGATAGTAGCTACGTATAGTTTTCAATTGTGGGTTTCAAATCTTCCATATCGTCTTGACCCTTGACCCACTGTAAGAACTATTTTGTGGCCTTGACCGTTGACTTAGAGTTTGACCACGGTTGCAGATTGACCTACAGCAAGAGCCTGAGTGACACCCCCTTGCTCTGGCCTACATGCACAAGCATAGTATATAATCCCAGGAAGCTACTATGGCATGGGAGATTCCTGTCTAAAAATACGACAGTAGTTATATAGCTGTTTACAATGACTTAACTATACACGAACTTACCTGGGAAATTTGCTGGGAGAATAGTGTGATGCATTCAGTGCCGTCAGGTTTCATGTCCATTCCGAGGCATGCATTCAGCAACAACTCGCAGCTGATTTGGCTCCACTTGCCACGCACAGATTTCGACTACACTAGTTATATCACCAACCCACTGCTTCAGCAAGAATAGTTAAGACTGTAGCCTCGACTTTGCCGGTTCTTATCTTATGTGAAACATCACACGAGATATCACGTGAGTCATTGTGGGAATTTGAACATTATTTTCAGTTTGAATGAATTTTCTCTGAGCAAGTCACTTTTAGTAGTGTTTCTAAACACTGAACTTGGAAGCTTTTGCTACTAATTTAGCTAGCTAATATGTTGCTGAAGCTGTTATTATACATGCATGCATGCAGTGTCTCCTATAGCACTAAGCAACCGCAGGAGTCATACCAACAGTGTGACCTTCAATTCTGGATTTACAGTGTATGTAATATAATACCTAGCTGTATGTTCTCTAGTCAACAAAAAGTAGTGATATCCTGTGCCAAAAACAGCCCAGCTGTAAAAAAAGGCGAGGCCAAGAATTCACAACTACATGTTCATGCAGTAACCAAAAGACGTGATATCAAAATCTGGCCAAGAAAGCATTTACAGTATAGGCACTTTTGTGCATTCATTTTCTATATGCTTCACATTATCACATCCAGCTAGCTGTACATGTGTGCTTGCAATATAAACAATACTACTGAGATGATAAAAGATATTACACTGCATTGTTACCAAAATTAATTTAACTAAAAATTTACAATTGGTTTCTATTTGGCCATCTTTTTATTTTAATATACAGTGCAAAAAGATGGCGAAGTAGAAACCAATTGTAAATTTTTAGTTAAATTAATTTTGGTAACAATGCAGTGTAATATCTTTTATCATCTCAGTAGTATTGTTTATATTGCAAGCACACATGTACAGCTAGCTGGATGTGATAATGTGAAGCATATAGAAAATGAATGCACAAAAGTGCCTATACTGTAAATGCTTTCTTGGCCAGATTTTGATATCACGTCTTTTGGTTACTGCATGAACATGTAGTTGTGCATTCTTGGCCTCGCCTTTTTTTTACAGCTGGGCTGTTTTTGGCACAGGATATTTTATACCGCATAAGTAGTTGCATACAAAACTACTATGATATACTACCTATAGCTTCTGAGGGCCTATAGATATTCCAACAGACCTGCTCTAATATTCCTGCTAAATTTTGAGCACATGCATCCCCTTTTCAAGTTATTTGTATGTTGCAGTTAAAGTTACACTACTCCATTCACATTTTATCCTATGAAGAATTTCTCTGTGCAAAGAAAAACACAAAATAAAAGCATGATGCATTCCTTAAAAACATAAAAACAAGCATAATAGGCAGAAATTTGGGGAAAGCCAAAAAGCATAATAGGTAAATTTTGGAGCATAATAGACTCAAGCCTACTAGCTCGTCTGTAGTGAGATAGCTGTTATTATCACAGAAGACATTATGGTTGCATTGGCACTCCTGAAGGGCTTTATAATTTAATTTGATTGCATTACAGCATGGACATGCAAACCGCAAGTAAACACCTCTACCATGCAGTCAACACCTATACCAGTCAACGTATGCATACCTTTATAAGACAGTTTTTAATGCTTTCCTGTTAGTGCTAGAGGCTTAGCTAAGTGGTCAAGGCACACACCTTGTAAAAGCAAGGTCTGAGTTCTTTTTTTTCTAAATTTTTTTGCATTCAGCAACCTTTTTAGTGTTTTTTTTTTCCTATATAAACTTTTCATGTAACGTTTTTCTCTCTGATTCTGAACCTTATTTCTGCAACATTCTTTTCTGAATGCAGGCCAGATGTGCCATTTTATTTTCACATGCAGTATAAATACTTTGAAATCAACTTACAATGCTTTGTATGAAAATGGAATATTTTGGTGAGCAGTGTTTGGAGTAACTCGTTACTTATGTAATGCGTTACATAATAAATTATTATTACTTTTGTGGTAACTAAGTAATATAACGAAATACGCTATAAAAACAGGTAATATAACTCAAGTTATTTAACTTACAAGTGTAACGCATTACCTAAGTAATATATTTACTGTAGCTAATCTAATATTACGTAATATTATTACTACAAGTAACGAAGTTACTAATCTCGTTAGTAATCCACTGAGTAATGCCTAGCCACAACAAAGTAATGAAGCCTACTGAACGAAGCTTATTCACCAGCTTCACTAAGATTTGCACATTGTCCAACAACACAATCATGTCACGTGATAAGGTGGTAGTTTCACATGTGACAGCTTAAGGCTGTGGACACAAAATAATGTAATACGTAATATTATTATAGTTACTTTATTTTATGGGTAATATGTAACTGTAACTAAATTGTTCAGTTGCAAGTAATATGTAATATGTAACTAGTTACTTTTTAAAAGTAACTTGCCCAACACTGTTGGTGAGTTATAATTGGAAATACGTGCATGAAAGAATACACTGTAAAGCAACCAGAATGATTCCATCTATCAGCCATTTAATTATCATTCTATGACAGATTAATTAACACATCTAAACCTACCATCTTTACAGTACCGTAGATGGAGGAGTAATTTGATCTACTTGTACCAAATTCTCAAAGACAATTATGACATAGATAATCATTTATTTACGTCATCCACTTCTACGTACTACAACAAGAGGTCACACAAAGAAATTATTCAAGCATCACACTAAATTCATATACAAGATCTATTTTTTATAGTAACAGAGTAATCAATGACTGGAATTCGTTACCCCAATCTATTGTTGATTCTCCCTCTGTCAATGATTTTAAAACACTGCTGGACAGACACTACAGTAATTATTTATTTGATTTTGTATAGTAATTAGAATAGCTAAGTACACAATGTTTATGGATGTACAGCATAAGCCTTTATCCTTAAAATACAAATACAAATGAGACTATACTGTATCTATAGAGTAGATACTGTTTCAGCATTATACGTTTAGAATGAGTATCCTTACTTTGTCAGTCATTTGTCACAATGAAATCCACGTGTAGTCATAGGCTGTGGTAAATGCTGAATTTGTGAGCTGGAGTGTAAAAGTTTAGGATAGGAACAGTCAGCTGATAAGGAGGTACATTAAGTCATTTTCCAGCAAGCAATGTTTATTTCTCAGTTTGTGTTCACCTGAGCCTCAATTTTTCCTTGACACAGGATATCTGCCATAACGATAATGCTGCAAAATTTTAAAAAACAGAACTGAGTATCAGCTCACATAATGCATCAAAACTGGAACCTTATCGCAGAAATTGCCCCATTATTGCAAACCATATTCACCCAATTGTTCAGTAAAGGACCCTCCCTAGTGACTGGCTCCAAGCCAATATGGTACCAGTTTATGATCAATGCATTTCTGCTAATTATAGGCCTAACTCACTGACATCTAATTGTTAGAAGGTTATGGAATGCATCTACCACTCTATTACGACCCATCTAGAGGAGAGGAACAACATACTTAATCCACTCCAATACGGATTTAGATCATGACACTCATGCACCACCCAACTTACCATCATTGAAGAATTAGCTAAAGGCATAGACAATCATAAACAAATCTATGTGCTCTTTTCATATTTCGCTAAAGTATCTGACAGTGTACCCTACTTAAAAGTTACAGTATTATGGATTGATGACAAGATACATTGTTAGATTTCTGACTAGCTAACAAGACAATCTGGTGAATGGAAATGGAATCTGGCTTTGTCCCAGCTATATCTAGAGTCCCACAAGGCACTGTATTGGGGTCTCTCATGCTCTTACTATACAGAGGTGACGAATCCCCTACAAATCCCCTACAAATCCCCATGTGCTGTCTGGGTGGGGGCCCGACATTGATAGGTACATAGCTAACATGATGAAGGTAGTTTGTTCCAATCTTTAACAGTTATCTCTTTTGATACTGCAGCTGTAACTGGTGAGTGGTCTAGTAGTTGTTCAGTCAATTTTTATTACTACTGATAGAACAATTAAGTCCATTTCACTATAAATATATGTAGCTACGCCAATCTCTTTAATTCAGTAGTTTTAACAGGAATTCCTATCAGCTTTCAACACCTTGTTTGTAGTTCTGTAGGCTGCATTACCTACATCTCTGTTAATTGTCTTCAAATTACATTTCAAAAGTTCCAGTGAGTCATCTGCATGAAATCGAATTGGACTAATTGATCATGTATGTCATACATTAGCATTATTACAATCAAATTGTTTCTGTATCTCAAAGAACTGAAAATATTAATTTTAGTATAAGTTGGCTAGCTACCAGCTATAGATATGAAATTGAATATATACTGTATATATCCATATGTTAACAAAAAGCAGAAAGAAACCTTGCATATGTAAAATAGACTCCAGATGTCATTTCAGAGCATCTATTTTCAAAAATTTCCCTGAGAGGGAACATGCCCCCAGACCCCCCTACAGCTAGGCTATTTTCACAAACTTTTATATAAAATCAAGGTAGCTAGCTAGAAAATTCTGAAATCGGTCACTCTGCATGCATGGTGTTGCATATTCTATAATTATTGTTATGGACATTATAATCCTTTGACTTCATGCACTGTTAAATGTATATATATACCTTGCTGTAAACACGCTAACGATGTCCTGCATGCACATATAGCCATAGCCGCGGCGGTAATATATAGTTTAGTCTATATGTAGCTATGCTAAAGTGTGACGTAGCGGCTATAGCTATTATATCACCAAAATATTTTAAACCTATAAAGCAGCCAACTATAGTGCGCGGTGACTCAACAAGCTCCATGCATTAGTGCGCGCATCGAAATTCGTATCGAATTGCAATCGTTATAGCTATGCTAGCAAACTAGCTAGCTAGCTGCATCGCTAAAATTGATGGAAGATTGAAAATTTGTTTGCAATCAAACTGATTTTCTGAAAACTATACAGTACATACTACTACTATATGACACACAGATACGTACAACATACTAAATGCTAATAAAGTCACACAGTAAAAACAAAGTAGTGAACGTCACTACTAATTAGTAGTGAAACCTCTGCCACAATACTCACTATTTTTGTGTAGTGACGTTCACTACTTTTTTGTAGTGAACGTCACTACAAAAAAGTAGTGAACGTCACTACTAATTGTAGTGAACGTCACTACTAACTGTAGTGAACGTCACTACTTGCAGTGCCATTAGTAGTGAACTTCACTACTGTTTTACAGTGAACGTCACTACTTATTTGCAGTGATTTCACTACATTGCATTTGCATCCAGTTTATGCATTCATGCACCATAGAATTCCATTAAAAATAATACTGCATACAAGTAAAAATACATGTATACAAAATGTCAGTTGTTTTGTATAGGTGCATACATGTTAGTCCAGAAATTTCTTGTCAGAAGATTCTGCAGCAGCAAAGATGCATCAGATACTGTGCAGTGTATATTGCAAGTTATCTCATTGAACTGCAAGATATAACAATATAATACAAACTATGGTAGCTAAATAAATCTTACCAGCATAGCTACAATAGAGCAGATGTACATGATTTATGCTGTGATAAAATAATTGTTGATATGTAATATGAGATAAACATATATGCACTTACCAACTATTGCACAACTGTGCGTAAGGGATGGGTGCATGGTATAACCATCTGATATGTTAGATCAGTTCCTATTAGTAACCACAGTATAGTGATAGCAAATTGTTTCATTTGCTAGTCTTGCAGTATTCGCTATATCAAGAAACAAAGATCGTAAACGATCTCCAATGTAATAAGCTAAAGCATTTACCTGTTTAAAACTGCTACCAATGGAAAGTCAGTATTACCTAAACTGCCAAACAACATTTTAACTGCAGAATGGTTGTTTAAAGCTACAAACCTTAAACACTTGCAGACACACAGCAGTACCCCACAGGTATACACCACTGCAATGAATATCAATCGGCTACTGCATGGAGAGAGAACCATCATTATTATAAATGAGAAAACACAATAAGTAGAGTTAGCTTACAGTATGTGCGACCTCGGTCTCATGCAACCACAATCAGATCGTAGTAAAAGATCTGCGTGGGAACGGCAAGGTAAATACAAGAACAAAACTGACAAACATGCATACATACAGAAAACAAAAAAAAGTGATTAGCTAGTAGTGGTAAAACCGTGAAGCTCAGGTATGTCAGAAAGCTAAAATACGTCAGTGTACACTGTGCCCGGACAATCCAGTTTGTAAGCAACCGCCAGTCACACCATAAGTGTCATTACTCCATCACTCAATTCAGTTACTATGTGCTATACCTTATGGTATATTAAAATGAAAGCCCCAAACTTCATCACCTCTCGGCTCTGGTACTACAGTGCCGGCGCCGGGAAATTGGCGGGCAGCCAACTTTGCAGGCTGGGGTAGTCTACGTGTGCAAAAGTGTAAAACAAATAATTACAATTTAAGACTTACTTTTCTGAATTGTTAACCACTTGCTAAATGCAACAGCTACTAGGTACGCAGTGCTAAGCTGCCTAGCCTACTCAGTTGACTCGAGAGACCACTCTGCGGCCACCTGACCGCACGTCACAGTTACGAAACAGTCCCTAGTCAATAGAAAACAGAAGTAAAAGAACAATTATTAGTCTTCCACTTACATGACTTCTACAGCACGTAACTAAGTGAGCAACGATGTTACCAAGTAGATGACGTCATCAATTATATGTGGCATTATTTAGAGTTTCCTTGACATGATGCTACTCGAGGTGCTACCTCTGGTGCTACCCGGGTGCTACTGCTTAGTGCTATGCACTCTGTATCTGAAGATCTATAGTGTTTATCGTCTGTAATCAACCGTTCCTGATTAGTCTGTTTAAAATCGTAAGTAAACAAGCTGTAACTGTAAACACACATTTGAATTAATGGGCGTTAGCCAGTATATTCTACGTACAATATACTGTCTATGGCCAGCCTTTCATAATTACGAAGGTTTTAAGATGTTATTACCAGGACTAATAGCACTTTACACTGACAAATTACCGGTGCTTTGACTGATTACCAGGGCTCTAACCCTGGTCATCGCCATCCCTGGTATGGCTATAGACCCTTCGCAGGTGAGCTGCTGCCATAGCAGCATCCGCCATCTTGGAGTACAACCAGTTTTGCAAACCTGATAGCATTGCTTTTCATAAGAGTAAAACAATACCTAGGGCTGCTTCTCCTGCATTTCACAGCAAAGGTTGACCATGTAGGTTAAACGTACACTCTCCCCTATGCTATCAGCAGTGTTGGGAGTAACACGTTACATTAGTAACGCGTTACGTAATATTATTACTTTTGTGGTAACTAAGTAATATAACGAAATACGCTATAAAAACGAGTAATATAACTCAAGTTACTTTGCTTACAAATGTAACGCGTTACCTATGTAATATAGTTACTGTAATATTACGTAATATTATTACTACAAGTAACGAAGTTACTAATCTCGTTCATTGTCCTCTGAGTAATGCCTAGCCACAACAAAGTAACGAAGCCTACTGAATGAAGCTTATTCGCCAGCTTCTTATTTAAAACCAAGATTTGCACATTTTCCAACAACGCAATCATGTCACGTGATAAAGTGGTAGTTTCACACGTGACAGCTTAAGGCTGTGGACACAAAGTAATATAATATGTAATATTATTATAGTTACTTTATTTTATGGGTAATATGTAACTGTAACTAAATAGTTCAGTTGCAAGTAATATGTAATATGTAACTAGTTACTTTTACAAAGTAACTTGCCCAACACTGGCTATCAGGGTTGCAAATCAGGTTGTACTCCAAAATGGTGAATGTTGCTATGGCAGCAGCTCACCTGCAAAGGGTCTATATACTACTGACATTATTTATTGATGGCCCGGGGTCAATAGTCTCTCACTATTATTATTATATATATACTTGCATGGCCAGACTACTGACCTGGAAAATGAATTTATGGCATTCTTTTCTTTTCTGAACCCAATGACACATTGCGACTGTGCCAAAGTTTGTGGATGTGCAGGCATTAATTAGGATACTAGCTGCCAGTCCACTGTGCGACCTGCAACTGTGGTCAATGTCAGCCAGACCTCAATTAATATTTATGGCAAGGTTTGTCCTCACTATTGACTGATTTCATGTACTATTTATTCATGTGCTATTTTGGACATTTTGGGACCCAGAATTTTTATCCATTTTTTGCAGGTTTTCCTCTTTCAGAGGTAAAAAATGTATTAACCATAACTGTTGAGACCAAAATTTTTGTTCTTCCCTTGTTATCTAAGAGTTCTTTAAAGGGTCAGAAATGCTACTGAGATCATTTTGTGATAACTTTTTTTATGGAGCTCACTCCAAAGACATCCTAAAGAGCTCACTGGTCTTGTAATGCCATTCCCAGAATATGAAGCTTCGACTTTGCAAGTGCTGGAAGATTTTCATTTCTGGTCAAGTTATTTTAATTCAGTTACTGTATAATGTGCCGATGCCCATCCTGGTCCGGTTACTCTAGCATTCAAATCAGTAGCATGTTACAGAAAACAGGCTGTGCCAATCAGATTATGTTGTTGGTATTCACAATTTTTTTTAAGTTATCATGCATTGATACTATAGAATTATCAAGAGTTAATAATAGCTCTTGGAATTATGTAATATGTTTTGTGAAGATGTAATGGCTGCTTGTAGTCAACAATAGGATGTTCTTTAAAAGAACAAAAGATGGAGGTAGAGGGCCATGTAGTTGGAGCTGATGTACTCGTGATGCCTAATCAATATAAAAACTATTTTTTTGGTTGTGCTTTTTGGTTGAGTTTGTTTAACCTATAACTATGCTTACTTCGTATGGTTGTTAAACATTCCATTCTTGCTGCCATTGTGATCTCATTGTTTAATTATCTTCCATAGTTGAAACTCTGTAATGCTATAGTGAGAGTGACCAGACCCTTCCTCTTTTTGTGAAGGAGTGGGTGCTGCCAGGGTAGTACTCTTTCTAGTAGGGTATGGGTGGAATCCTTACATTGTGCGGCCCCCAGAAGTAAATTCTGAAGTCGTTCTGTTTAACCCTTTGAGACCTGAAAAGTGTGTTTAAAATATTTGCGGTTTTGTGGTATTAATAGATTATTTGCTGTATGGTCTAATCTCTTCTTCCTAGACACAAGGAAACTTTATGAAGGCGATCTATATACAATGGCTCACCTTTACAGCGATTATCAGGCGAATCATAGGAGTGGAACACGCCGTACAACCCTTAGCCTTTCTTCAAGACGCTACATCGTGATTTTTGACACCGATTCGGCAAGCGTCCATATCTCGGTGATGGTAACTCCCACAATCAAATCCTCAGAACCATTTTATGCAGAATCACATGGCGAATCCCATGACGTTTATTCCAAATCCGTACACTGAAGTATGCGGAAGTTATGGCCGTGTTTATTTCGAAGAAGAAATTACGCGTGTTTATAAAACGGCGTCTTGTTATACACAATGTTCTTTACGACTTCCTCATTGACTTTTGGCTTAAAACTATACATCACTGGAGTCCCCATTCATCAAGCAATCTGTTAAACATGACCCCATTGTAATAGCCTAAAGCACGCAGAAGTTACGGCGCTGTGAAGTTTTCAAAATTTTCAAGGGTCGAATCGACCCCCCTACGGCCTCAAAGGGTTAAACAATTACTATATTCTCCATATGCTGCTGATGGGACCAATGCAAAAGGGGAACCAAACATCTATTCATTGCTTGACTACGGAGACCAGCCATTGTTTTTGTAGTATTGGTATGCTCTATTAGAGTATCTTGCACCTTCATTGTTTACTGTGAGACTGTCAACCATAGTCATATCACTAGGGTGCTTTTCAAGAGAGAATTTATAGAGAGACATTTGGAGCATTTTGGCTTCTTGGAATGGAACCAAAGCAATGGCGGATTTAGCATGGGGAATTTCCAGAATGAGGTTCCATGGAACCCTTTGAACTCCCTGGATCTGCCCCTGTGTTTATACTTGACCAGCCGTATTTCCAGTCTGTATTGTATCACTTCCAGTAAATGCAAGTGCTGAGCAAATATTTAACATTTCAATACTGCAAGAAACAGGATGATGCTAAACCTGTTATATGCCATCGGCTTTTATTCAATTCAATTCCATGATCGCTTCTGTATGATAGCGATAACCATTCACAAATAATTGAATTATGCATATAATATGTGATTGCCTGCTGCCATGAATACTCTCACCACCAACCCTAGATGAAACACTGCCAAATGATAGTGTCACTGAGACACGTACCAGCTTTCTCAGAAGCTTTAAGGGTAAACTTGGAGGTATCAAGAGTTACTTAATACTGTAGCTAATGGATCTCTAGTAATCAGATATAGCAGAGTCGATTATCCACAGTTATAATAGTGAGCGAAAACCAGCTGTTTTTGTATGGTTCTATTTTGTAGTAAAAAAGTATTGAGTATAAAAATATGCATGCTACATAAAAAATTATGCATGTTTTAGTTTTTATGTACTGAAACAAAGCACGAATCAATAAAACCTATATAAACCATCAGATTTGCCTTTTCATGGGGAGTAAGACAATCTTTATTTCATGTATATACATCAGAAGCCATGTGAGTTATGGGTGATGCGGTAAAAATTAAGTTTACCATGGTCACTTCATTGTTGGAATGGTCTTCTTTGTCCACTCCTTTTGTTACTATAGATAACGGAGAAGCAATAAAATAGAATCCAAGGAATGGGCGAAAATAACCGGTCTTTGCTCAGCCAATCACATACGCAAAGTCACAAAATATGTGTAATTATTTCATTACATCTTTTCAGTTTAAAGTATTGTTTTCTATTGCAGATCTGTAATGGCCACTGCGTGATGAAAGATAAAAAAGAAGTTGGAACTTGGAAAGAAGCTGGCAAAGGATGTGTCTTCAGGGTGGCTACGTTGTATTTAAAAACATAACCAGATACTCAAGGTACTATAATTTTAGACTATATGTGGTTTATTTACGTAGTATATACTATGTAGCGTAAAATCCTGTATATTCCTTAAAATACGTTAGTGTGAAGTTTACATGAGTACTGTACATTATTACTAATATGAATACACTATGAAAGTACATATCAAAAGTACGTGTAAATGAATACGCTATGAGAGTGCATATATTAAGTTATGATGATGCTGGACGGATGATGGGAAACTACATGGGGTGGCCTTATACAGAATCATCATGAAACTTAAGTGTGAGTGTTAGGTGTGTTCCTTCATAGATAATTAATGGTTACTCGGTATGTGACTGGATTTATGAAGAGGGGTCTTCCACACACATCCAATTCTATGAACTCAGAAGTCCATAACTCATTGCTCAAGGAATGTATTAACTTGAAAATTTGTCCATCCACTAAACTATGTTAGTGCTCACTACTGTCCAATTTTTTAATCAATAGCCTTTTCAGTCTAAAGATATCACAGACCTCTCAACCTGGAAGCAGATCTGGCTGTGAGAAAGCCAGCCACCCATCCCCATGCAGCTGTGAAGCCTACCATCTTTGTGCTGGGGCTCATGCACATAGTTACATTTGTTTTAACAAAAAAATGTTTTAAAAGGCACAACTAGCTAGCTATGTGAGCGCAGTACTGCTGTTTACTGCAGCTTATAATATCTCTATACTATAGTGTAGCCTACTATATGACAAGAACCTACTATTTTGCTCCATCGTTGAATCACGTGATATCAGTCTTTCAACTCAGCTGATGTACTGGTTCACCAGTGATTCGTTGTTGAAATCACCTCCCATTTCTTGAGTAATCAGTATCCAGCTGTGGATTTAGTGTTCAGCACAGATTTTCCTCACAAGTACATCTCACAACAACCGAAATTAAGCAATAAACATTTGCAATAACACAACTGGTAGGATTTCACCTAATTCTTCAGTGTACTGAGTCTTTTCTCAAAGGATTTCACCTTTAAATAGGGGTCAGTTCATTGAGTTTGGCAGCAAAGTGACTTGATTGTGACACATTCAAAAGTATGGGAAACTGCCAAAATTTTCAGCTCAAAATACAGAGGCACCCCACTATTCTAATGAACTGATCACGTGACACCTGCTACAAGATGTTTTGGGGCTTAAATCAAGGAGATTTAGCGTGCCTTAGAAAATTTTATTGGAAATCGTGAGATCAACAAGTGGTCGTGATATGAAGGCTGAAATCATGCGTCTCATGACCAAATTGTGATAGTTAAGAGGTCTGGTTATGAGTCATTAAATTTGATAAATTAGATGTATGGAAGACCCCCTTTCGCAAATCTGGTCACATATATATGTTGTTTGCGGGCACTTGTTCTATAGTCTAAAGCTGGACAGAAAATACTCTACACACATGCACCTCCACCCAACATAGTTTCACATGCCCAGACTATCTATCTGTGTCAGCTACATATTCTCAACCAGGGAAATATCAACCCACCTTCACAAGTGAACTATTTCACACAGCCTGTTTGCCTCCACCTCATCCCGTATCAGTGGTATAGTCGGGATTACACGGATAGGTGCATAACTCAAGGCAATACAGTATTTGTATTATAAATTAAAGCATAACAGTTAGACTCTGAAACATTGCATAATGCAAAGGTTCTGGGTTACCATTTGCATGGCTTGCCTTTCAAGTCAAAATCAGGACTTGCAATTAGAGAAGCTTTACATTCTTATTGCCTGGCCAAGGTGGGGATTTGCATCACTGAAAATTATAGTTTCCCACCTACCGGGTAAGCACTGACAATGTAAACCCCGACCATGTCTCGACCTGCAAACCCTAGGAATACTCAGGCTAGAAGGGGATTTGTATGGTCGTGTGACATAATGAGCTAGTTTGAGTGGATTCTAGAAAGACTGTCTGAGTGAATTTCTTTAGCGAGTAATTTTTTCATCCCTAATAAATACAGAACAAGGCACATTTCACAAATGTCTATGTTTCCAGATACATGTACATGATATATTGTTTTTCATTTACAGACTCGTTCTGCCCGCTGCTGGATGAAAGATGCAGAAGCTGGTCAAAGATGTGTTTTTGTTACGTATGTACATTATACGTATATTTCCATTGTTAAACTTAACAGTACGTATAGTTGATGTTATATAATATTTTACATTTACCATTTTGATTACATGAATGTGAAAGTTTAGTGGTTTCATAAATGCAGGTATTTATAGCATTTACATACTAAAATTTATGAGTACAGTTTGACATCAAATTTGCCTAGTTTCCCCATGTCCAGAAAAGTAGTCAAAATTTTTTTACTTGGCTTACTACAGCCTAGTAGAATGTCTGCAAAGACTTCATTTACGTTCCTGCAGAAGTACATATTGAACCTAATCAATGAATGAAAGTCCTTTGTGAAGTAAATCCTAGCTCCTTAGCATTGACAGCAGCATCCCATACCATATCCCCTGCAAATTTCTAAAGGTTGTCATGTGATCTTTCATGCATGTGCAAACTCATAGTATCTTCTTATAAGCATCCTTTTCACATCAATAAATGGCTTCAGGTGGGAATCTTAATCTTCAAATCAGAAATTTATCAAATGTACTATATAGTCCCTACCAATAGAAAATCTGAGGCTACAATACATGACTGCTGTTTTCCAGTGTTATCACACACACACACACACACACACACACACACACACACACACACACACACACACACACACACACACACACACACACACACACACACACACACACACACACACACACACACACACACACACACACACACACACACACACACACACACACACACACACACACACACACACACACCCACGTATGTACAATCGGATATTTTGTTTGGTTTTGCTACATTTAGCCTATACTACTGTGAATACACAGCAAGTTTACATAGTTGTGGTGAAATATGCAGATGATACTTCTAGTGGACACTTTGTGACCATACTGTTATAAAGAGGTTGTCATTTTTCAGAGGTAACATTTTATTTAAAGAAGTCTATCAACCTGCAATTTTGGTTTATAGTCTGTTATGATACCTCAGAAACTGTCCTTTATATACCAATGTTAAATGTTACTGACCGTAACAGTGTTCTTGACAGTAACAGTGTTCTTGACATGCTGTTATATTGATGTATAGTAAAAATTTATAATGTAGTGAAGGTCACTACTTTTTGTAGTGACCGTCACTACATTATGATTTCACTACAACGTAGTGAATTAAAATGTAGTGAACGTCACTACTTTTTGTAGTGAACGTCACTACATTATGATTTCACTACAATGTAGTGAATTAAAATGTAGTGAACGTCACTACTTTTTGTAGTGAACGTCACTACATTATGATTTCACTACAACGTAGTGAATTAAAATGTAGTGAACGTCACTACATTGGTAGTGACCTTCACTACTTTGATAATTCACTACGTTGTAGTGAATCTAAAAGTAGTGAACGTCACTACATAAAGTAGTGACGTTCACTACTTTGTTTTTACTGTGCAGGGTAGCTAACATTCAGCTTCAGTTCTCTTTCAGTTGTTAACTCGTCCAAAACCCGGCGGCATAGTGGTTTCGATTCCATCACCTTGACATTTGTTGATCATGGGGCCAGTGGATATTGGTTTATCGGCAGAGTCTACGTGTCCAATGACAACGATGTGGATGTCAGTTTTCTCCGTCGGCATTGTAGATAGCTAGTTCCTTCAGTCGCAGAAAAATGGATCAGATCGCTCTGTGAACAATATAAATAAAACATTTAAACATTAGTACAATGCAACTGACTCAAAGCTAGCTCAGTATATACGTTGCTATATAGCTCAGTATAACTAAATCCACACAGATTATCTTTACTCACCTAGCGAATACTGGCACAGGTTAGCTCAGCGGCTAGGAGTCAAAATTTCAAAAACTAAACTTTGCAAGATAGGTACCCTTAATATATAGCGAAGAACAAACTGCGGATAGTCGTGCAGTCTATACTTTTTATCACGGAAATCGGCTCGTTTTACTACCTGTCAATCCATTTCGCTACGTCAATTTCAATAACAACACTCATCAGCTTTTAACACCTCGTTTGTAGTTCTGTGAACCGCATGGCTTCAATGACACGTTTCTCTTGAGAATTAGACCAATCCTTTTGTTCTGCTTGGTGGCAAAGGATTCACTGTCAAGTTTATTGTACTTTATCAGCTTTTAGCACCTCGTTTGTAGTTCTGTGAGCTGCATGGCTTCAATTTTGACAGGTTTCTCTTAGTCCAATCCTTTTATTCTGCTTGGTGGCAAAGGATCACTGCATGTCAGGCTTATACCTATAGTACTTTATCAGCTTTTAACACCTCGTTTGTAGTTCTGTGAGCTGCATGGCTTCAATTTTGACAGGTTTCTCTAAATCCATACATTTGTTTAATGCTTGGTGGCTATATGTAGATGCATGAATTCTTAGCTGTACTAAATAAATGAAGTTTGAAGCATGTAATTACTTCTTGTATATATGGTTTTGAGGGAATGTCATAGATTAACCACAATTTGTTTCTCTTTATAGGCTATATAGCTATCCACTACATGGAATCCTTTTAGCTACTAGATAGCTATTGAAACAACTGCAGCTATATGACTTTCAGAAACTTCTAGAATTGTAGGATATGGCGTGGTTGATCACGAGACACACTTTATGCACAACATACATATTATGTACATACACGCATACACAGCTACAATAATATGTAAGTATATGTTCATGGCTAATGTCCATATGTCACATCTCCCCTCTTTAAGTATTTGCTTATAGTATCGAAGATGATCTGGGGGTCATAGGGACTTGATGATATGTGATGAAATTCGTAGGTTTGTGCAAATTCCTTCATGTCCTCTGAGTCAAAGTGGGGTCTGTTATCAGTGACCAGAGTAGCAGGAATCCCAAATCTTGTAAACATGGCCTTCAAGTTTGTTACAATGTTAGAAGAAGTGGTGATGGCTAGCTTCTGTACTTCAACAAATCTAGAGAAGTAATCTGCAACTAGCAGATAGTTAGTGCCTTTTAATTCAAAAAGATCTGCTGCAATGTGTTCCCATGGATAGCTTGGCCTATTATCTTTACTCACCAAGCGAAACAGTATTGACACAGGTTAGTTACGAGTTTAAAATTTTAACTTTCGCAAGATACGTGTAGCAATAACCGTTTATATAGCGAATGACCTAACTCCGGATAATTTTTTTGAGAATAGTCATACGGTCCAATTTTTTATCACGGCAGTCGGCTCTTTTTTGAAATATTTATTACTACTGATGTATAGTCCACTTCGCTATATGTTAATTTCAGCGGTTTTAACAGGATTTCCTATTAGCTTTTAACACCTCCTTTGTAGTTCTGTGAGCTGCATGGCTTCAATCCTTACAAGTTTCTCTCTCCAATCCCTTTGTTCTGCTTGGGTAGGAATTGCTTGAACTCTGTGCTAAAAGTAATAAAATTATGACCTTACCAGAGCAAAATAGCTTGTCACTACCTTTTATTTTGTAGTTAATAACAATTGCTCTAGCAAATTTAATCCTAAAAAATCATTGTACACCCAGCAGTGCCCTGCGTATATCTAAGTTCGTTAATCAAACTTACATTCATGACATTGCTGGGGCATTTACGTATGCACTATAATTATCTCTAACATACTGTAGCTGCTCTATAGGCTGTATATTTATAGTATCCATGCATGGCTAGTGCTGTTTTTTCATTGCAGAAATGTAATTGGTGGTCTGATACTCGTATACTTATTGTCAAAGTTTTTGTGAGAAAGACATAACTCCCACACTAATGTGCCCATTGTACTCTTACAAGGCTATTAGCTCTAATGGTCAATTTTCAAGCATTTCGTGTTGTTAGATGGATTCTAAACTATGTAATTATTTCTTGAATGATAAATTTTGAGGGACTATAACCACGAATAACTGCAATTAATTTATCTCAGTTTTATTTAAACCTGCATGCCAAGTCAGAGTACCGGTAGGTTGGAAGCGTAATAGCTAAGCGCTACGAAACAATTTTCGTGTTAATTGCATTTTTGAGATTGTAAGGAGGGTAGCAACAATGAATGATAACCGTGAGGCTCATTCTAACCTTCTTACTGGCGGCCCATTGTTGCTGTCGTTCAAGCTTTCTTCATCTTTCTAGTCTCGTGTGATCCCCGATTAGGGCGCACGCCACTACAGTCTTAGTGAAGTACGCTGCATAGGATGACTTCTTGGGTCAGTATTTATTCATACTGTTTTCTCTAGTGGACTCCTCTCTCTTATCTTTCTAGCTAGTCAACGAAGACATTCTACTGCATCCGTGGCCTGGCACGACATCTCGCGTGATTTATACGTAGCCCAAGTTTTAAAAACTGACCTATTTAGTGGGGTTTAACGGGACTTATCGTGCCAATTCCACTGTACTTGTTGTATTTCATCAATCGGGAGGTATTTCAGCACCCAATGTGGTCCAGTATGCTTTTTAATACAAAACCATTGGGCTCACGTGCACGCTTCCTGATGGCAAGTATTGCACTGCATAGTCAAGAGGTAGGCCAGTCATTCATGACATTCTTTGCAGATATAGACATATAATTATGCATCCTTAATGTATTATGTGTTTAAAAGTATTTGTATGAATTTGATATAAGTGTGTACAATCTGTATGCATGCCATAAATTTTCTAGTTCCCAGCTGACATTTGCATTAACATTGACGCATCGCCTTTTAAGCCTAGCATCACCCTTTGATCGGCCTATATACACTAGAAGATATATAGCTATAGCTGTATAGTTTAAAAAGATAGCTAGTTCAGGAGTGCCCATGACCATCTATATTGCTGTACATGTAGAGTTAGTAGGACCACGTATTTATCCACATTAAGGAATTTTAAGTTTGATTAGGGATCATACAAAAAGAGTAGGGAAACAAGGGAGGTTGCCTACACCTGAGCCTATACCTGCAGATATACTAGTGAGCATGTCTGCAGGTGCCGGTAGGCAACCTCACTTGTTTCCCTACTTTATTTCGTATGATCTCTAATCGAACTTAAAATTCCTAACTTTTCCTTAAATTTGTTTGTTTACCTTTTTGTAACATTATTATGACAGATGAGCCCACGCATACCGCATCAAAAGAGATAATGGCACCAGAACTAATGTTTTCATCTGAACGTGCGCCTCAAGCTATCAAATACTGCTTCGAAAGAGCAGTGGCCATTACGCTTCACTTTCAGCTATGTTCAGCCCAATACACAGTGTTACAAGTGAAGAACAGTGTTAGAATCGCCTCTCCAGTCACCATGGAAAATAAGGACAATTCCCATTTACAGGGAAGCCATGCAGCCATCACGCTACCGCGAATCGACACTCTAGGTTGTCAGCAAAAAGAAATGGGACACAAAGGAGGACTAAGGTAAGTCCATGATACATGCATTATACGTACTGCAGTATGCCAAAAGGCACATCTCAGGACGAAGCAACGTCAAACAGTGAAAAAATCAACCTCATAGCTTTAGCCGTTATTGAGTTGCACTTGCCTGAAGGTATCAAGCAGGCAGGTAGGCAGTTAGTCAATAGAAAATTCCATTGGATAATTTTTTTTTAATTTTGTAAAAATTTATTGAAAGCCTTTTAGATCATACTGAAGGCACTTTTGGGCTTGGTTATACCTAACCAATACTACCAAGGTGCCGGGATGGAGTTGTGAAGCTGGTTTTTGGGTGATTTTTTTTGGCCAGAAAAGCCCAAATCTCCATGATCCCTAATATACAGTACTACCCCATACTATATGAGAGCTGGGAAATGGTAGTTACAATATACCATGGCCAGGCATACAAAGTCCAAAGATAAATAATTATTGTACCATTCTGATGGAAGGTTTCTTATTATATCTTATATACACTGAAAACTCAACATCTTGTGACTGATTAATGCTAACTAAATCACGCATACAAGTTGAGGACATTTAACCAGCTAGCTAGTGACTCATGCTCCAAGCTAATAAGTATAATAACCTGACTTTAATTTTCTTGAAGTTGTTTGGATTCATAGTTCAAGAACTTCAGTCACAAACAGATTGCAAATCGCATCTTTTTGTGGGTATTTTACTATTTAAAGTACTGTTAGCATGATGTCACAGTGTATCATGGATCACAGAATTGAATTAAGCAAAAGCATTCACTTAAACTTCACAAACACCCTGTATTCACAGGCTTTAGCCTTCTCACAGGTCCCTAGTGGGATTGCATTTAATAAACAGGAGGCTTCCTGAACACAAGTTTCTAAGAAGAGACATGTAGACCTTATGTAGATATTATGTAAGGCTTTGTCAGCTGACGTTAGCTCATAGCGTATATACAGCTGCATTACTAAAACCTACTGTCCAGTCTATAGAGTCCTTTGTATATAGTCCCTGTAGACTGAATAGCTTTCATCAAGTGCATATATAAGTACATGAGTACCAAGGGGTCTGACACGAAGACCTTAGATTCAATATTTGCAAAATTATAGCAGGGATTTGGGATTTTGACCAGGATTTACTGTATTTCAAATAGTTTGAAATACATTGAAATAAACCACTAGAATTGTGCAAAGTAT
This sequence comes from Dysidea avara, assembly GCF_963678975.1. Lineage (NCBI taxonomy): Eukaryota > Metazoa > Porifera > Demospongiae > Dictyoceratida > Dysideidae > Dysidea > Dysidea avara. The sequence continues at coordinate 17,334,834 of NC_089283.1, read as the reverse complement.
TTAATTACAAAATAGCAGTGCAAGATCTACTAAATTTGAAGAATTCTGAATTATATTTTGGCTTTTCTTCTTCAATATCTGTTTAATATTATGAATATTCTATTAGAATAGTTTCAACTGCTGCAGTTGACTGCTCTATTAGAGTATCTCGATCTTGTACTAAGAATAAACGGAGAATTTAGGAATAGATTATCTGTTTTCCCATCAGCTCGGTTGTTATATATTAAGGCTAAGCACCAGTTGTCAGATTCCATCAAAGCTCAATGCAAAGATCATTTACAGTCACTAACTGTTCAGTCAAAGTTTGAGAGTTCCGCTGAACTAGAGAGCTGTAAAACTTGGAACAGGCTACTGAAGGGATTCCACCCCGGTCAATTGTCATTCTCCTTCGTGCAGCATCTGACACTCTACCCACTGCTGTGAATTTACAGAGATGGTCCATCCTATGTGAAGCGAAGTGTTTGCTTTGCGATTCACGGCGCCCAACAACTGCTCATGTTTTAAGTAGCTGCCCTGCAGCATTAAATCAACAGCGGTATACCTACCGTCATGATCAGGTTCTTCGTGTTTTGGCCACTAAACTTTCTGAAGCATTTGCTGACATCCCATTTGTTAAAGTGTTTGCTGATATACCTAATTTCCATGCTGATAATTCTCCACAGTCTACAATTCCGATGAGTCTCCTTATTACATCCTACCGTCTAGACATTGTAATATATAATTCCCAGAGTTCTTCCATCACTCTGTTGGAACTAACATGCCCTCTGGACTCCATCCATCACATCCAGTCTGCTCGCAATAGGAAGCAGAGCAAAACTGAGTATCTGCAGCTGTTGGCTGAATTTGATCGCCTAAATATTGCTAACTATTATGACACCATTGAAATCACGGTACTTGGTCATTTTCAAGTGTCTTCCATCAAGAATTTATCTAGTTTGTTAAACTTTGTTCAAGCTGATATAAGGATTTCGAAGCACATTATTAAGGAATGGTTAGATGCTGCTGCCTCTGCCAGTATCTCTGCCTCTCAGAGAATTTTTCTAGCACGAAACTGTACAGAGTGGTGCACAAATTAGACAGTTTTATTTTTGTAATTACAGTAATTAGTCTTTTTTTTTGTTGTTGTTGTTTTTGCCTTGCCATGCCCACAGTGTAGTCCTCTACTTTTTGTGTTCGCATGCTGTCCGAGGTTTCACATGCCTATTTGTTTTGTTGTACATCTTTACATCACAATTGTTAATGATGGTTATCTCTCTAAAATTTACGGACTTTTGGGAAATTTAAAGATTCGTTCAGCCTTAGAGATTTAAAGGATTTTATCCAAGATTTAAGGATTTGAATCCTGCTCAATGCTAGATTCCATACGTGTCGGACTCCTCGATGAGTACATGACCACAAAATATTTTTATTATTAATTTAAACACATAAGTACATGACCACAAAAGCTTTATCATTCATTTAAATGCATATGTACATGACCACAAAATATGTGCTGCTACAGTCACATATTTTGTGGTCATTTATTCACACACATGATTGTATGATGCCTTCAGATCCCTCAGAAGACTTTCATTGGGGAATAGATGTCTTCATCCCAAATAGCTCAAATAGTTGGTGATTCAGTACATATGTACAGTATGGTTGTACAACAGCAATAGGTGCTATTATGATCATTAATCTTCCTTCTCATGAAACAGTAGGTGCCTGCTCATATCCGTAACTAGCATAGGCGGATCTAAGAGACACTGTCAGGGGGGCCAAGAGGGGCAAGAAGTTTTAGTGCACAACAGTGTTTATTCCACTATGAGGATAAGAATGGAATTCTAGTACAAAGTTATATTCATTTGCATACCTTTATTCAGCATATAGCTGGATGAATGATGGAAATACAGTTTTTAAGACTGTAGCTGGAGAAAATTTTAAAATTATACCTCCTAGGTTTGAATTTTAGAGCATTTTTATGTAGCTAACAAAGTGTATGCTTTGCAATGCTTACAAAGATTGGTTAGCCTATCTGAAATAAACCTGTTTGATGGTAAAGTGTATACCAAATCAAAATAAGGAGTAGCTAGCATTGTTATGATTTGTAAATTGATGACATTAGAATTGCGACTGTATTAGAGTAGTGACTGCTCTATTAGAGTACCTCGACTTTTGCATAAAATTCAAATATATTTGCCTTGCTTTCTTTACAGTGTACAGTTTAGCTATAACTGTAAAATACATTTATAACTGTTGTCTTCTATTTGCCCATTGGCTTTCTATACTTCTGAATACAGTGATTCTTGTTCTAGTTTCTGGTATCAATATAGTACTGTAGGTCCAAGGGGGGCAAGAGAAAGGCCAGGGGGCACTGCACCCCTTGCCCCCCCCCCCCCCTCAGATCCGCCTTTGGTAACTAGCCTAATTTAGCACAACATTAAAGGAAGAAAATCTATCCCTCCTGGAGGAGACCTTAGTGTGGCACTTGACTAAACATTGGGTGACCTGCAGTCCGAATCCTGGGGTTGAAGAGAATACTTTTCAATTTTCCATGCAGCTGTTTTACATTATTAGCCATGTCAAAGTTGTTAAGTCCTGTTCAGATAACTCAAAGGCTGCTGTCAGACCTTCAGTGCTGGCCAGTCACTGTAAAACAGTAATAATGATAACAATTAACAGTCATCAGCAGATATTGTGCTTCTACTGCTTTTGCATGCTTAGCTGCTTGCTATAAAATCTCAAATGCTAGTTGTGTGTGGGGTATGTGATCCACAGATCTCTATCTGATTTGTAGGGAATTGTCAGTCTCCATCACCCAAACTGGTTTGATTATATAAATCAGAAATGCAGATGGCTAGTTGGTCAAACATAATTATGCACACATGCACGGCACTCATGTATACTGTTAGAACATGATATCCAGTACATTATAGTTGTAATGGATGGAAAAGCAACACAATTGAAGAAAATCAGCTTATGATTATATACGATTCCCTCTAAATGTTATGATCGCTTGCACTAAAGCAAGTGCAGTGTACAATTAGTACAAGTCAAAAACCCTGCCATATATGGACTATCATCCACAACTTTCTAATACCGTACTTTGCTTTTTTTTCATTGTAAAATAATTTTCATATGAAACATTTGCACGAAAATTTCTTGCACAAAATTTTTTTTAATACAAGATCGAACTATCTAATAGAGCAGTCATTCACGTACATCATAAGAAAATATTTTTACATGAAAATTTTTATCACACCAAATTTTTGCATGAAAATAAAGTGAATTACAGTAGCTAATTGTTTTATCTAAAAGGTTAAATCAGAATTGAATTCTGTGCCTTCTAATGTGTAACATGATGGCATGCAATAAATTTCATAGGAACACAATGATGAATTATGTTATTGTTACCATAGTAAAAAACAAATCTATCTCTTAATACATCTTCATTAAGCAGTTAGTCTTGTTGAAGATGACTCCATTCTACTGCAATTGTGTAAAACGTTAGAACAGACTTGATATGCTTTACCTCTGCAAAGAATTAGCTACAATACAATATACTATTCTATTTGGTGCTTTCCATACACTTGACCAAGGATTTTGATGCGAGATATAAGGACTGAAGGCTAAATATTAAGTAAAATAAAAAGATTTGATGATAATGTATGAAATTATTTTTGTTTAGTATTTATGATGGCTTAATTCTACCCTTGACAACTATTTAACAAATCACTTGAAGAAACCACTTTACCAAATCCATGAATGTTACACCAATTTTCAAGAAGGGCTGTGTCAACATCTTGGCATATCAACTATCAATGACATTCCATCTGACAACTTCTTTAGCTGCTGTGCAAAATTCACTATCTATAATTATCAAGCATGATGTAGAACACAACCAACAAACCATGGCGGGCTTGCCACGAAGTGTGACCATGCGGTTGGGTACTTATAGGGTGGTTTTATGCATGTGCAAACTGTTTCTGGTGTGCATTTTATAACATTGTACAGCTGTATATAAATGTTTGGAATTAGGAACACCATTGATATGTGAGACTGAGCCTTCTGAAATATTATCTGATGTACAGTACAGACTTCATCCTGGAAAAGATATTGTGAACTGCAACTACTGAGAGTGGTAAACTATTGGACCAACTATGTTGATGCTGGTAAAGACATTGATGTTCTATTATACCTAAAGCCTTTTGATGCTGGTAAAGACATTGATGTAATTCTGTACCTGGATCTCCAGAAAGCCTTTTATAAAGTCCCCCACAAGTGAATGATTTGTAAACTTGAAGCATATGGTGTAACTCGGGACATTTTTTAAAACTTTTCCAAGTAATTGTAGACAAAGGTTTGTGTTAGAGGATCAGCTTCTCCCTGGTCCCCAGTAGTTAGTGGTGTTAGTATTTTGAGCCTGATATGTTATCAAATCAAACCTCGGGAATTTGCTGACGACACTAAACTATCTGACTAGCTGGCTTTTCTACAGACCGATTTGGATAATTTTATGAACTGGTTGGTATTCAATGAACATTGACAAATGTAAACACTTGGCTATTCAAAAAGACAATACTCATTACCTACAGATGTCTATGTTTTTATAATCAGACAATGTACTGAAGAATCTAATTTGGGTGTCACGTTTATACAACTAATCTAAAATTTTCCCATCACATCAATAATGCAATTATAAAGTGTTAAATATGATTGGAATTCTTTATTGTACATGTCATGCTCTCACTCCACACACTTTACATTTGTTATTAATATACATCTCTCATAAGACCACATTTAGACTATACACATTTTGCTTGGTAACCTTATCTTCTTAAAGATATCAGAGTACTGAACCTGTTGAAAGAAGCTAGATTGGCACCTAATCTTACTTATTCTGAGAGACCAAAGTTCTTAAACTTGCCCTCTATTGTATTACAGAAGATGGAGGATGGAGATGATTACAGTGTATGACACACAAAAACCATTGAAGAATAGTTTTGCAGTAAGAGGGATAAACAATTGAAATTTTTTACCATCTGACATGTTAGTTATGGCCACTAACTAACTCCAACTTTACTGGATGTACATTGGACAAATCACAGATATAACATTACATATGTGTGATATCATAAGCTTTGCTTTTGTCAAAGAATATGTTGAGTCAAATGCAATATCCATTTCAACTTCAAAAGAAAACTGTTATAAAGCTATTTAACTATTTATGTGTAATGTCAGCTATATCAAGTTAAAATAATCCCTTGTAAACTGCATAGTCATCTTTATTATTATTATTATTATTTTATTATTATTATTATTATTAACACTTTACAGTGAACAGCACTGAAGGTCTGACCTTACCAGGGGCGTAGCTAGAAATTTTAAATAGGTGAGGCAGATCTTGCAATGCTTATGAATGGTGTATGCACTCTACACTCAGCATATGTAGCATGTGTAGCATGTTCCAGCTAGGGGGGGTGGTGGCATGTCCCCCAGAAAATTTTTAATAATTAAGAGATCTGGAGGTAATTTTAGTTGTAACGTAATTGCAAAGAATGTATTTTATGCATGTATAGCTCAGACCTTGGCTCAGAAGTATAAGCATGACATAATATAGGATGTGAAACATGTCAATCCAGGGAGTGTGTGGTATGTTCCCCTTGAAAGTTAGACTATCTGAGATTGATTGTGATAGCAATTTAAGTGGTCTATCAAAACTACTATATTAAAATTTTGTTTGACTATTGTATTAAGGTGACTGCTCTATTAGGGTATCTCGATTATCTTGCTTAGCTGGTTTCTCTGTATACCTCAATAACCCCCCTGGAGCTGTCTCTTGGATGGACTCTTACTAGTAAAAAGCAACGCCTATACAACCTAGCAAAATCATCCAGCTGTCCAATTAAATGGCAAACATATAGAAATTTCAAAAAGACAGTCCAGCAAGAAAGCCGTAGAGCATATCACAGATATATATCATCCCTCACTGATAAAAATGGTGCAATAACCAAGCGATTGTGGTCCTATATTAAAAGACAACGGAAGGACAATTTTGGTGTTGCCTCCTTAAGACATAATGACAACATATATAACGACAACCATACTAAAGCACAACTACTGAACAATTATTTTACCTCAGTTTTTACACCGCATTCATCAGAAACTCCTCCAACTATCTCTGATTTACCTTTTCCTGCTATTTCCACCATTTCTGTAGACGCCAACGGAGTTCTCAACTTACTAAATGGGTTAGATATCTCTAAAGCACCTGGACCTGACAAAATTCCTGCCCATTTCCTGAAGTTGTGCAGCACTGAAATAGCTCCCATTTTGACACTTATATTTCAAGCATCCATCCATCAATCCAGAGTCCCACCTGATTGGAAGCAAGCGAATATTGTCCCAGTATTCAAAAAGAGAGACCGTACCCTCTGCAGCAACTATAGACCCGTATCATTAACATGCATATGCTCCAAGATCTTAGAACATATAATATATTCACACATTTTCTCCCACCTTTCTCAACACAACATCTTGTGTGATGAGCAACATGGCTTTCGCCATGGTCGATCTTGTGAGACACAACTTATACTTACTATCAATGACTTTGCTGAATCCTTAAACAACAATGGACAAACTGATGCAATTCTTTTAGATTTCTCTAAGGCCTTCGATAAGGTATCACACCAACATCTTTACCATAAACTACATCATTATGGTATCCGGGGCAACACTTTGGAATGGTTGAAAGATTTTCTTACTGGAAGACGACAACAGGTACTAGTTAATGGTGAGGAAAGTGACGTAAGTCAAGTGACATCAGGAGTTCCACAAGGAACCGTTCTTGCTCCATTATTGTTCTTATGCTTCATAAATGATTTACCAAAAAACATACTATCGACAGTAAGATTATATACAGATGACGTCATTCTGTACACCCCTATTAACTCAAAAGAAGACTGTTACCAACTTCAGAGAGATCTGGCTATTTTGGAAAGATGGGCAAATGAATGGAAGATGGCATTTAATGTTAAGAAATGTGAATTCATCAGAATAACGTACAAGAAAAAGCCAATATTTTACCATTACACTTTGTATGACACTGTTGTGCAGGAGGTGACGCACACCAAGTACCTAGGTCTTACTATTGACTCAAAGCTATCCTGGTCTGAACACATTAGACAGATAACTAACAAAGCTAACAGTATCAAAGGATTTTTACAACGTAACCTTCATAGCTGCCCAATCTCGGTCAAAGTGAGTTGTTACAAGTCACTTATTAAACCAATCCTAGAGTATGCCTGTGTGGTCTGGGACCCTTATACACAAAAGGATATCTTAGCTATTGAATCAGTTCAAAGACAGTGTGCGAGGTTTGTGTATAATAATTATTCTTCATATGCAAGTGTCACAAACATGTTACAAAATTTGAATTGGCCACCTCTGGCTCACTGCAGAAACCAGCTGAAAGCGATCACAATGTTTAAGATCATGCACCAATTAATAGATATACCGGCTGATACCATACTCATACCAGCTCCATCTAACTACTCTCTACGAGGTCATTCAATGAGGCTGTTACAGCCAAACACAAGAGTAAACTCATACCTTAACTCATTCTTCCCTTCAAGTATAAAGATTTGGAATAACTTACCCAATGACCTCATCACCTGTTCAAGTTTAGACCAATTTAAAGCAAGGCTAGCTGAACATCAATTAACCACATAATTAATTTTGCTGATTTATTATCTGTGCTTGTATATACTCTTTGTAAGAGGTTTTGCACAGTAAACAATAATAATAACAATAATAATAATAATAATAATAATGTATACAGTAAGTTAAACTAAACAGCATATAAACTTTCTTAATGCAAGCTTTTAATACATCTAAAAGTCCAATATAGTTCTCAGTTTAGTCACCAATATATTTGGTGAGGCAACTGCCTCACCTACCTACACTGTTGCTACGCCTCTGCTTACATATTAGTGGTAGACCAGTAGCTAATCGTCACCACTATACCCATAATATATATATATATATATATATATATATATATATATCCTGCATATAGTTTTAAGATGTAAGTCTTTCTTGTGCATAATACTGGATATTTCCAAGTTTCTGACTCCCAGCTATACAATAGCTCTCTTACAGGTCTCTGTTATAGTACATATATGCACACACTATATTAATTTTATTTAATTGAATTTCATGAAATACAAAAAATTCAAAAATAAATGCTTTTACTTGTAAACTTTATGGTGTGGCTAGAGGGGTATACCATAGCTTAAATTCTAATGTGTTTATTATGGTTTGATCATTCACTGTTGTCATTATCCAAAGTGACTTAGTTCATTATATCTTGGTTGATTAGCTGTATATGGACAGTTGTACAAGTCCCACAGCAAACAAATAAGCTTTGACCAGGTCTCAGGCTGGTGCATTAGATAATGTTCATTCTTGTGTCTCATTTTTGGTGGCATATAGTTAGTGGCAACTGACTTTACCATCTTTCTCACACTCACACTTGAGTTAAATGTAAGAAACACAAAAATCAATACTACACAAAAATTACAGAATTATCTTAAAGTTACATATATGAAATCATCTGCTGCTCAGTAGTCATTGAATTACATTTCATCATTCTGCATTTGTCTCCTCTGGATTCCTCTCCTCTGTAGAATTTCTTTGCTTCATTTATAAAAGTTGACTTTACTGCATACACGATCTCCATATGCTTGTGCAATGCATGGACAATGAAATCATTTTGTGTATCATTGTTCTTCTTCTTCATACTATAGCTTTGCTTATCAGATGGAACTACGCATAATGTCATGTATTTATACACGTCCAGTCTTACTAACTTAAATTGTGTTTAAAAACTATCATTGGTGCAAGCATCATAATATACTAACTATCTCAACATTATAGCTAACTCTGTAAGGGTTGGCACATCACCATGCAGCACATTTTCTCTAGTAATATGGGTGCATGCAGGGCCGCCCACGGGGGTACAGGCAACTGGGGAATTTGCCCCAGCCTGAAAGGGGCCCCGCAAGGCCCCTTTCAGGCTGGAGTATTTTATTGCTTTCAGCCTCTAGGATGAAATTGACACATCTCCGCTAAGTCATCACGTGATATTATAAGCACCTAGTGGCTTATATCAAGAATGTTCCATAGTCCAGTCACGTGTTACAACTTCACAGCACTGAATAAAAGAGTAACTGTTTCACTTTCAACACAGTGACTTTCGAGTAAGTACATTTAGCTAGCTGGTGAAATAAGACTCGTGCACACATTTACTGCAGGTCTAGATATTCCATGCATAGATTAGTGATGCAAAACATGTTTTAAATGCTATATTGATGCCCATATGAAGATGGGCATGTGTATATGTGTTGCATGGTAAAGGTAGCCTATCTGCCCATTGATGGGCATGCATGGGGGCTGTTCCAACTTGCTGTGTCTGCCTATAATAATGTGCAGATACAGTAGTACATTCTGGATGTCAAGACCAAGTCTCAAGGATTTTCTGTTTCCTAGGTTGGCAGGCCTGCAACTGATCATGAGGTACTACAAGCTAAGCAGTACATCAATATACTTATTATGATATTAACATTTTTTTGTATTGAATATCAGCTGCTATAAACCGTGAAGATTTAAAATTAGACTCAAGCACATACTTAGAATCACTTGATACTGTATTTGCTTCATGTTCAGTGTTTGTGTATTTAATTGCATGAGCTATAGCTTATCTTGTCAGAGTCAAGTCAGTTGTACAGAATTGCACTATGTAGGTTATAAACACCGTCAGTTTTAAATTCTAATGACTTTATTTATGCAAGTTGTGCAAGATCTACCATATATTTCACTGTTAATTAAATTGTGAACTGTTTGTTAATAATAATCAATTTTTATATTAAATACCAATATATAAATAATGCCTGATTCAAGTCATTTAAATGCAATCAGTTATGTAATTACATTGCAGCACCTCGGGTTCTTCCAATCTCACTAAACAGTGCATTGATGAAGTTAACTGTGTTGAAGAATATTGATGGCAATTGTTCTATGGATGCATTTTGATTGGTAGTATCGGTAACAAATTTTCCAGGTTGATAATAGCAGTTTGGACCACAGCCACACTTCTCATTTACCAACTAAAACAAACAAAAAAAAAGACTTTCCTCTATATATGCACAATGTACTATATGTATGTGTGTGTATGCATATAATATGTCTGTATACATGCGTGTACATACATATTATGTGTACGTATATATGCATGCAGCTCTGATATCTTGCACAAACATAGTTGTTCCTCACATATTCAACCATCTTCCAACTGAGTGGTTGTAAAGTGCATTGTAACACATCACAAGCTTCAAGGAGTGAAGGAATTCCTTTATTTGCCTTGCATTCTTCAACCTTACATGCTGCATCAAGCAACAGCAGTCGTCCTTTGAACACCTCAAGTTGGCCATTGACAAAATCATTTTGTAGCTCCCTATCCTTTGACAGAGTGAACGGTGGTAATGGTTCAACAGAGCAATTCTATTGGTGGAAAATAAAATATAGATACAATTATACTCTAGGTTGAGTTAGCATCAAACTTACTAGAACTTCACTGTGATCCAAACACAGCTGTCGCAGAATGTCCAAGGTATTATCCAAGTCTGCATAAAGTTCATCTATAATTTTGTCACCCATGAGTGGTGTGCTAGTACTGCCTTCTTCATCACAGTAGGAAAGGTCAACAGAAGTTGTGTTTGTTGGTGCAGCACTGGCAATCGCCAACACTGCCATTAAAATCATTGTAACCATTCCAGTAGTGTTGTATACCATCTTGTTTTCTCTTTGTAACTTGTTTAAGTTTTAACTTGTTCGTGTTATGCTCACAGAGCACTGCTGCTTCCTTTTAAATTATCTTGTTTCTTTGTGGTGTCATCATCATAATTATTGCTATTTGTTTCATTGTTAGAATAATATAAATGAAACTAGTATTATTTTTGTATTGTTATTCACTGCTATGTTGCAATTTGATTTATATACTTTCCCACCTTAGCATATAATATAATTATTTTTGGGAAGTTATTTCCACACTTTAGCTAATTGATTATTTCAGTTCATGCTAGAACAGCTAGTTACCAGCACAATGCAAAAATACATCTGGACATGTATTCTTAGGCCACATATTTTATCTGCGGTGTTTACTACACTGTAGTTCCTGGTAGCTCATTACACAAAATGGCATATTTCATAGTCTTATTCAAGGATTAAAATATTGGTTAGGCACTCACCAAACAGCTTGTGGGCAGGCAGATTCTCTATACCTTACATGCGTATTATCTGTGTATTGACCCAAGATTGACACAAGAAAATAATACAAGATGGTGTACATAATTTAAGTGACCACAATGATGTAATGTTTATATTATTATATCATTAGCACTTTAGGATTCCACCATATGTACCACTTTGTTGAGTACCCACAACATGCACTGCCTTGTATTGCTTGACAGGTTTTGTTTTAAACAAGTCATTCAATTACAGACAGAGATATTGATATTTAACAATCTACCTTTGGTACCTTAATCAAATCCAAACTATAATGATAAATGAAATACTAATATTTGAAATGTTCCATCTTTACATTCATGGACTAACTGGAGTCAGATCTTCTCCAAACATTTCATCTTCATCAGGGTCATTACACATTGGAATTGTACCCAGTGAGGGCACCTTTGAAATGAAGGGAATAATTCATGAACAGAGTGGATGCTGTCATAAAGCGTACAGAACATGTATAGTCGTCTTTAATGATGCTCATGGGAAAGGCACATAACAGTGTAAACGTAATCACAGCAAACAGTGCAACCATCACTTTCATTGACTCCGTTATCTTGTATATATGTGACCGGATTTGCGAAAAGGTACCTTTTTCACACACAAAATTTGACCCATTTTCTGATCTTTGATGATTCATAACTTTTTGATCATTGCATAAAATTGCCTGAAATTGTCCATGAGTGCAGCTAAAGTATCTGGCTACATTTTGTAACTAACAGCAAGTTGATCAGTGTACGGAATCAAAAGTTACATCATTTTGTTTACTTGCCTGTAAAATGTGTGGAAAAGGTACCTTTTCGCAAATCCGGTCACATATACAGTATACTATTTAGAATGTCTTTAAACTCAGAACTGAACTACTTGATACATGCAAGCCAACCAGTACCTCTTAGACGTATATAGTAGTAATAGGCATTTCCTTGAGCATTTAATGGTTCATTTAATTTGGCAACTACATTGAACCATTAAAGATACATTTGTCATCAACTTGCCGCAGTTTTATTGAAGTGTTAATTAATTAGTAAATCTTGGTAGCATGACTTGGCTTTTTTTGACTGCCAAGTATTTTTCAAAGCTGGGATAATTTCTTTTGGGTAACTGTTACACTTGGGTGGATTCTGACAATATGATCTGTCACACCCACACACCCACACACACACACACACACACACACACACACACACACACACACACACACACACACACACACACACGTACACACACACACACACACACACACACACACACACACACATGTACACACACACATGTACACACACACACACATGTACACACACACACACACATGTACACACACATGTACACACACACACACACACACACACACGTACACACACACACACACACACACACACATGTACACACACACACACACACATGTACACACACACACACACATGTACACACACACACACACACATGTACACACACACACACACATGTACACACACACACACACACACACACACACACACACACACACACACACACACACACACACACGTACACACACACACACACACATGTACACACACACACACACACATGTACACACACACATGTACACACACACACACACACACACACACATGTACACACACACACACACACACACACACACACACACACACACACACACACACACACACACACACACATGTACACACACACACACATGTACACACACACACACACACACACACACACACACACACACACACACACACACACACACATGTACACACACACACACACACACACACATGTACACACACACACACACACACACACACACACAGACACATGTACACACACACACACACACACACACATGTACACACACACACACACACATGTACACACACACACACACATACACACATGTACACACATGTACACACACACACACACACACACACACACACACACACACACACACACACACTCACACACACACACACACACACACACACACATGTACACACACACACATGTACACACACACACACATGTACACACACACACACACACACACACACACACACACACACACGTACACACACACACACACACACATGTACACACACACACACATGTACACACACACACACATGTACACACACACACACACACACATGTACACACACACACACACACACACACACACACACACATGTACACACACACACACACATGTACACACACACACACACATGTACACACACACATACGCACACTTTGTTGGTGTGTCACTTCTGTAGGAACGATCTTGTGACAGCAATAAGGTCACTCAGTCAATACAGCTGGTCATAGTTACAAAGAAACATTTATCATTCCACAATTAATTGGCAATAATATTTACTACTAAGTAGTTCCTTCTGGTGGTTGAGATAGTTTCATATTTTCTTTGGTTTGCATAGCACTGCAAAAAGAACAAAGCAACTATTACCAAAGTGAATTTAGTAGGCCGGGATGAGATACGATAAACAGTCTTTACATAAGTCATTTTGTATGGCAAATACTGTTGTATTGTTCAATTGATTTACAAAATTATGACATTGCAACTAATTGCTATACACCAATACACACAAACCACCAATATAAGAATATTTAAAACATACTGGCATCTTCCCCAAATGCCTGAGTTCCCCAGACAACAGAAATTCCTAAGTTCTTTTAGTTACATAAACCTTTCACCGCAAAATATACACACTGCTTTATTGCATTTAGTGTTATAGTAAACAACAGCCTTTCATCTAATTATGACAGATTTCCAAGAAGAAAAATAGTCATCAATAAAGATATTGAAACATTCAATTATCACATTTGTATGACATCCCAGTGGGCTGATGGACAATACACTGTGTATATATATGGGCTTTTATAAAAAGGAAAAAGGAAGGTCTTGCCATAAAAGTAATGAAACAAAATAAATAATAATGCTTGCACCTACACTTCAGAATACAAGTTTCTGCATGCATGTACATATGTGTGACCACTCACCCACTACATAAAGGTACATATTATATATAGTACACTGCACTATAGACACACACACACACATGCACACACACTCTATAGCTATACACATGAAACACAATGTGATGATGAATGTTATGTGAAACCATATAAATGTTGAAACCACTTTGATAATTATTGCACGCAGACAGACAAAACACATTTGACAATCAATTATTACTAGAATTGCATAACATATGTCATCCTGCAACCATAATCTGGAAGTACTGAGCTAAAAAAGGTTCTTTCCCAAAATATGATTACATTAAAAAAACAAATTATTTCATGTGAAAAAATATGAAGTGCTGTCAAAGTGGCAGCCATACACTAGCTCAATTTAACGATACATGACAACATATTTCCTAAGACATTAAAGTGCTCAGCTACTTAGCTTCCTGCAATTAAACTTTATTGTACTAATGTCAACAATTCCTGTCCCCAAACTGAGGGATAACCACAGTGGAACAGAGAAGGTTGGTCTAGCATCATAGTACTATGACATAAGATTATGTTATCAAGCTTATCGCAAAGTATTAGAGCTAGCTTGTCAAGATGGATACATGCATATCCTTAAGAATATTTAGTATCAATCTGTGGTGTCAGTGTTTTGCTTTTTAGGTCAACCACTATAATATTAGTATATAATAAATAGATAGCAAGCAAAGTATCAGGGGTGGAGGAAGTAGTTGATATGAGGGGGGCTGGGCTGACCCAGACTTATGGAAGTGAGGTACTACCTTGTCTCTGGTTTGGTAAGGTGAGATCAAAAAAATAAACAAATAAAAAGGTCACAACCAGCTGACAATAGCTGCCCAAGCTATGCATTTATAGCTGATAAACTACATAAAAATCCTTCTACACTCTGCTCTAATACTGCGACTGCTTTATTAGAGTGACTGCTCTATTAGAGTATCTCGATCATGTACTCAGCTATGATTTCAGCCTACCAACAATGATATTACAGCTCAACATACTCATATTGCAGTCACACAATAAATACTTTACAATTTGTGAAACGTTCCTACAAGAGTCGCATGTTCTGGCCTTCACCGAGGGTGGCCTTCACTCTGTACGGAACTTCAGTCATTCTGAGTCATGCGAGCCTGCCGGTGTTTAGTCTCGTGGCGCCCGACCCTAAAAAGAGACTAGCCAGTGTTGTGAGTGGACATGTTTTACTTAGGTAGGAAATGTTCACCCACATAGTTTATCTGTTGTTCAACAACATCGAGAAGACGAGGAAAATGGTTTTATATGCCCCTTGACCTCCGCAAACAATATCTAATCCAAAACAGCCAAGTTGTAAAAAAAGAGTGCGACCCTCAGAAAGGCTATGGTGAAAAAAGATGTGAAATCCAAGGTGGCGGCCAAGAAATGGCTGTGATGGTAGGTTAATGGTAAAAATATTAATAACAACAATTCAGGTGAATTTGGTGCCACTTGGTCTTGGCACAAAATTCACCTGAGTTGTCGTTATTAAAATTTTTACCATTAACCTACCGTCACAGCCATTTCTTGGCCGCCACCTTGAATTTCACATCTTTTTTTACCATAGCCTTTCTGAAGTCCGCACTCTTTTTTTACAGCTTGGCTATTTAGGTATACCCCAAAGCCAGCCTATGGCCAGTTTTAAGGCTTTTTAACCTATTATCTTTTTTCTTTACCACAGGAAGAAGAAAAGATGAAGCAGGGTGATTTCTTTGTAGCTGAACTGTCTACAAGGTGATCCTTCAAGCTGATCTCTCTACCGGATGACTTGTTTGTAGCTGAACTCTCTACAGGGTGATTTGTTTGTAGCTGAACTCTCTACAAGGTAACTTCTTCTATAGCTGATCTTTCTACAGGGCGATTTGTTTGTAGATGAATTCTCTACAGGGCGATTTGTTTGCAGCTGAACTCTCTACATGGTAGTTTCTTTGTAGCTGAACTCTCTACAATGTAACTTCTTCTAGCTGAACTCTCTACAGGGTGACTTGTTTCTAGCTGATCTCTCTACAGGGTGACTTGTTTCTAGCTGATCTCTCTACAGGGTGACTTGTTTCTAGCTGAACTCTCTACAGGTGATTTGTTTGCAGCTGAACTCTCTTACATGGTGCATGGTTTCTTTGTAGCTGAACTCTCTACAAGGTGACTTCTTCTAGCTGATCTCTCTACAGGATGACTTGTTTCTAACTGAACTCTCTACAGGGTGATCTGTTCATAGTGGAACTTTCTACTGGGTGATTTGTTTGCAGCTGAACTCTCTACATGATAGTTTGTTTGTAGCTGAACTCTCTATAGGTACCTTCTTCTAGCTGATATGACTACAGAGTGACTTGTTTGTAGCTGAATTCCCTACAGAATAACTTGCAATGTAATATAATAGAGTAAATTATAAACGCAGCTGAATGCTTTATTAGGGTGACTGTTCTATTAGAGTATCTCGATCTCGCATTTGCTACACGTAGTTGCCTTTCGAATCATAACCGAGATCATAACTCAGTAATTTGCACTCCGATTCTTCTGTACTACTGCAAGAACTTTCTATGATGATTATTACAACTACATACTGATTTTCAGCTCGTTGCTCTAAGCGGTTTGCCTGGTAGACACGAAAACTAATAATTTTTTTATTCATAGATCGCGTAATTTTGACACATGTTGGGTTTGTGTCATATCTCCATGGCCTTTATCCCGATTTCTTTCAAACCACACAAAGGCACTCCTACGATGGTTGCTCCATTTACATATCAATTTTCAACTGGTTCCTCCAAGGGGTTTACCCTGTAGGCGTGACAGACCTACAACCTTATTTTACGCAAATAATCGGTCATAACTCCGGAATGTTCATCGGATTCCTACCAACGTTGGTACGGAGATCCGCCTTAATGAGCCCTGTAAGTGTGCCAAATTTCAGCCCAGTCCGAGCACGCAGTCGTGTTTTATAGCGAATTTTGCGAAGTGAAGAAAAAACGAAGAAATTAAAACGAAATTTTGTTCGCTCGTATCTCGGAAATGGCTGGAGCGAGTTTCTTCAAATTTGGTATGTAGACTCTCCTAACTGGGCGGCACGTCTCTAGCAAATTTGGTTCCAATCGGAATAGGGATCACAGAGCTACATAGGTGTGAAAATTGCGTTTTCTTTCTTCCTGTGAATATACTCACGGTGTGGCGCGCCGACTTCTTGGGCCGCACGACACACTACCGTGTGTGTTGATTATGGCTTTCCGTCAAACAAACAAAAACGGTAAGGTCACAAAACATGTCAAGTGCGTTAAAAAAAATCACCCTGGGACGGGGGTAGTCTGGCACGGCCGCCAGGGTCTTTTTTTTTTTTAAGAAAATAAGATTAGAACATACAAATAAACAGTTATGGGTCTGGGGACTGTAGCATTGTGTACTTGTGCGAACTTACCGAAAACTGGTGCGTCCAATCAAATCGCTTGCCTGCTCATTTAGTGACGTGTATATCCGTTTTGGCTAACTATGGCTTCTGTTTTGTTTGCCTCGAGTCTTGTCCAACTAGAACAATTTATCGTGAAGGAATAAGGATGGCATATTAAAAAAGTACAAAGAGTACGTTAAGTAGCCTTGTAAGTTATGGCCACTCCAAATAAAATCTCTGTTTCCCGTCCACCGCCCGCATCTAGTTACTGTCAGCTCTAATTATTCCGTATTCTTTCATTATTTTCCGGTTATTGTTGCATACTGACAGGCTCACTTGAAACCATGTCAGCTCACGTGTCAGCAGTGCTATCAAGTAGGCACAAACTTCACGTTTGTGCTAAAGGAACAAGCTTAAGCATGCTTTTTTACAGCTTTTTATGGTTGTGCTAGACAAATAATGGCTTAAAAAGGTGCTAATCTTATAATGAATAATGAAAATGGACCGCCCGCCCGCATGCAAATATGCTTGAGTCCAGGACGGGAAACAGAGAATTTATTTGGAGTGGCCTATAAGCGGTGAGTTTTTTGAGCGTTCCATTGGATATGAATATCGTAATGACTAACGATATTGATGCAATCTAATTACAGAAAACCACATCTCTCCCACTAATTATATTCCATTCACACAAGTGCACAATGCTAAAGTCTCCAGACCCTTCATGTTTGCGAAGGGGCGGCCGCGCCAGACTAGGACGGGGGTGGGGCTAGGCGAATTATACAAAGTGATTAAAGCTTTCATGATCATGTGACATACAGAACAAAAAGAGGCGTGGCTGTATGTGTAGCTATTCATACGTAATAGTGGTCAGCAAGGACGTCACGTGTTCACATCACGATGTTCGAAAGGACAGTTCAGTTTCTTCGTGTTTTTCTTGTACTCTTAACTTTCTCGATACAACAAAGTGATGCTGCAAAACCTAACATATTGATGTACGTCATTGATGATTTGGGATGGAACGATACCAGCTACAGAGGATCCGACATTAAAACACCCACCATCGACAGGTTTGCCAACGAAGGAATCCGGTTACAGCAATACTACGTCCAACGAGTATGCTCTCCAACGAGATCTGCTATAATGTCTGGTCGTTATCCTTATCACATGGGATTAGAAAAGACAGTGATAGGGGATGGGCACCCTCTTGGTATGCCATTAAATCAGACAACGATTGCAAACGAGTTGAAGAAAGGTGGATATGCTACCCATTGTGTAGGAAAGTGGGACCTTGGTATGCACACATGGGAATACACTCCAACATACAGGGGGTTTGATACATTTTATGGATATTACGGTGCTGCTGAAGACTATTACAACCACAGTGTAAGAGGATACGTAGACTTACGGAACAACACTACTCCAGTTACTGATCAAAATGGAACTTACAGCACCTTCCTGTTTACTGAAGCAATTGAACAAGCTATTGCTAAGCATGATAACAGCAAGGGACCTTTCTTCATTTATGCTGCTTATCAATCTGTCCATGCTCCATTAGAGGCTCCTCAAAGTTACATCAATGATCCTGTGTGTAGTTCCATACCTTATGAGGATAGACGTATATACTGCGGTATGTTACGAGCAGCTGATGAAGGAATAGCCAACATTACTATGCGATTACAAGAAAGAGACTTATTAGATGACACAATAATTATATTTACCACAGACAATGGAGGACAGACAGCAGATGGTGGCATTAATTGGCCATTGAGAGGTAACAAAAACACTTTATTTGAAGGAGGTGTTCGTGGTACAGGATTTGTATGGGGTTCCAAATTACCAAAACTGAACTACGATAATAATCAACTAATTCATGCAAGTGACTGGCTACCAACAATAGTAGAAGGTATTGCAGAGTTAGAGCTTGACAGCAACAAGTGGAAATTAGATGGATACAACATGTGGCCAGCTATCACAAGTAACACTCAGACACCTCGTAAAGAAATACTGATAAACTTGAATCCTCCAAGCGAAGGTTTTATGGGTCAAGCAGCTATGCGAGTTGGAGATTGGAAGCTTATTACAGGTCTACCTAACTGTAGTTTAGCACCGCCAAAAATAGGACATGGATGCGTTGATGGTTGGATTCATTTGAATGGAACGATAGAGTTACCTCCATATACACCATCCTTTACATGGTTATTCAACATCAAAGAAGACCCCACTGAGAGAAAGAACATTGCAGATGAACATCCTGACATAGTTAAACAATTGAAGGAGAGGATAGAATACTACAATTCCACACATATTCAGCAATTAGATCCTCCTAATGATCCAAAATCTAATCCTGATAATTTTGGTGGTGTCTGGACACCTTGGCTAGACTGACAAATTTACATTGTGGAGTATGTACAGATAATTGTGTGTGCATTAACTATAGAACACTTTTTTACTGTTCAAGAATATGGAGCACTGTTGTTGTATACAACGTGTGTATACATGTACTTGGATGTATATGCATGTGTGGTAACAACTTTTAAGACATTGATCATTTACATGTATGTATTCACGGTGCAATTGAGTTCTGTCTCTGCAGCATGCCACTTATGCATAATATTATAATTATTAACCAGCCATGCCTTGCAACTGGCCTAAGGTCAGCCATGCCTTGTTTGTTGTTTTTTAAAACTATGTGTGTGCGTCTATCTGTCTGTACACTTCCACACACATGAGCAAAAGTTTCATTGTAAAAACAACCAGTGTGTGTGGGCGCTCCATAAACCCTGCAGGAAAGGTTATTGCTGGATTTCCATTTCAAGATCTTCAAAATAACATGCAGGTGGGAGGTTCTTATTTATTCAAAGAAAACACTAAAATAAACCCACTATTACAGTAATGAAATATTTACAATAATGAAATTATTGTGAATAGTTGAAAATCCATGAGGTGGAAATAGCCACATTTTAGAAAAATTTATGGCACTTCCACGTGTTAGTATAACTAGGATACTAACACCATTAGTGTTAAAATGTTTTGAAAATAGTGACATCCCACAGTCTTTCCTCTCAATATATCCATATAATATCTTTAAAAGTTCTAAGATTTCAGACATTAAGTCTTATCTGTACATTATACAATCTTAAAAGCTGTAGCAGAGAAAGGATAAGAATAATTATTGGTCCAATATTGGAATATATAGAATCTCAACTCAAATCTGCATTGACAGTGGCGGATACAGGGGGGTTGCAATGGTTTCAGCTGAAGCCCACTCTGAAAATAGCGCACGCCCCAATGTGGTAGGTTGTAACCTTTTTTTTTTTTTTGTGGTCTACTTACAGTGGCTAGGCTGAAGTTGAGTGGAATCTGAAACCCCCTCTAGAAATTTCTAGATCCACCACTGATTGATTATACGTACCAATTACATCATTCCATGACCTCCCTTTTAGCTGTTTGCTTTCTAAGATGATAGCTTCCAGTATATTCATTGCTATACTAGTACTTAACTTCATAGACTGGCTTTTCATGTATGCAATGTCTAAATGTGTGGAGAAGGGTCTTATAGCTTTTTCAATTGCATGTGCCCAGCAACCCATAACTTGACATGTAAATAAGGCAACTATACCAGCTTGAAAATTGACCACATTATATACAGATAGGTGAAAACATCTTACAGCTTTAGAAAGGTATAATATGTTACAAGACCCTACTTGGCAGGTCCAGTTGTCTATTTGAATCTGTTGCAAATGTGAGTTGTGTGGATCAATTACAGTAGTGATCTCCACTGGTTGCTTTGAGGTGAATATCATAAATTCTTGAAGCAACAGTAACTTTCAGATGATTTATAACAGTAGCACACACACACGCACGCACGCACGCACGCAAGCACACACACACACACAAAGCATGCTTATACAGTCAAATTTCAATTAGCTACTTGCAAAAGAAGAGTGTACGCATTAGTGCCAATAACAAAGTACATGAATTAATAGTACATAATTCTTAATTACATGCATATTTAGAGATGAGCTTCAGACGATAGCGGGTTGCACCTTTAGGAATATCACCATCTGCAGCAAGTACTGGAGCTTTTGAGTCACGATCACATACCATCCTTACATCAAAAGAACGTCCTCCTTCACCTCCAGTGTAATAGAATGTAAAAGATTTTGATGTAGCATTATAGTTTATTTCAGGATCATTATTTCCAATATTGTACCAAGTATTATGGAATGGGTCTTCTTGGCACGCAGCTACTCCATCACATTTTCCAATGGGATTCTGTAGTTTTATTCCACTACATGGATTGTAGTAGTAGGTATAGCCTTCATTGTCTTCTGCAGTCAGTGGTGCATATGGGTTGTCTAGATCATGAAGGTCGATCACTGCACCATCACTAGGGCTCTTACAGCTACACGAGTCAGTTTGGTCACATGTTCCATTTGATGGTGGAGTACCACCACAACCATTAGGACAGGCACACACGCTGTAGAGATTGTACGTGAGTCCATCACCTGCTGCTCTAAAGAATGGCTCATCTCTTCGGTTGTGATCACAAACCAAATTCACAGATGACAAGGTATTGTTTACTCCAAAATATTGTAAGCCAAGTTGATTGTTGTTGTACACAAATTTTGCAGAACCAGCCAAACCTAAAGGTACAAGTGAATCTCCTTTTTCTTCACATAGTGAGCTGTTGTAACATTGAGGATTTGTCATGGGTGAACAAGGATTGTATAGGAAAGCATTTGTTGGGCTTGCTTGATCTCTCAGTGGATTAGTTGGATTATCAAGGGAGTGAAGGTTAATTGTACCAGTCCCATCTGACATTTCACAACTACATAAATCCTTAGCTTTACATAGAGTTTCAGATGATGCACACCTTCCAGGACAAGCACACTGAGTGTACAGCTTGAACTGGTAGTATCGAACAACAGGTTCACCACTATATTCAAATCTTCCCTTCTCTTCGTATTCATCACATATCAGGTCTACCGATGATACTCTGCTTTGGCCATATTTATCCTTGTATTTAGACCGGTAAACCGTACGAATGTATTTAGCAACATCATCCATATAAAGAAACTCAACACCGTTAAGATTTCCCAAGTCATAAGATTGTACTCCATCCCCTGTCTGACATACAGCAGTTTCTGGGCAGTCATAATCAGTGAAATTGAAACATGGATTATAGGAAAAGTTATAGTATAAGTTGGTATGATCAGACTTTCCTTCAACTGTGAATGCTGGCTCATGCTTACCATTGACCAAGCTGCGTAAATTAATTATTCCAGAATTCTCCACACCTGTTAAGTTACAAGAACAGTCATCTAGTTTGGCACAAGTTGGCCAATCTTTAGCATAGGAGAATGTTACAATCATCATCAATACCATCACAATATTGAATTCCATCTTAAATTTGCTGTGGTCACTTGAGTGATTCAACTATAATTTCCAAATGTTCACAAAGCTTCAACAATAATAAAATCTATATCACAAAGATACACATGCTTATATATTGCAACACTATTTGTGTACAAACGCTGGCTATAAATCACCATGTAAGTAAAATTTATTGGCTGGAAAGATTATTAGTAGTAATTTGGGAAATTGCTTTATGTTTTAACAAGTAAAAGTTACCTAACATGTCAAACTAAACACTACAGTTGTGCATTGCATGCTGCTACAACACTTACAGATATAAAATGATATATACCATAGTAGAACGTGGAAGGTATGCAAGGATTTCATTCTGGTAATTGTAAAACATGCACCTGTACACAGACTGGGTAAAACACATAGTAGAATTTCTGTTGACTTGATAGCACACTAGC
This sequence comes from Dysidea avara, assembly GCF_963678975.1. Lineage (NCBI taxonomy): Eukaryota > Metazoa > Porifera > Demospongiae > Dictyoceratida > Dysideidae > Dysidea > Dysidea avara. The sequence goes on along the minus strand of NC_089283.1, from coordinate 17,311,272 downwards.
TCACAAGCTGACACTCTTATACGTACAATATTGCTTTTACTAAACCTGCTCAGTATGCAAGAAAAACCAGAAAACAATGAAAGAATACTGAATAATGGAACATTTTAGTGCTGACAGTAAACAGATGCAGGTGGTGGATGGGAAATAAATAATTTATTTGGAATGGTTAACAATTTCACCTGTGCATTAATCACAATGGTTTCTGTATGGTATGCTAATAATAATAATAATAATTGCAATTATAGCCATTTAATTAGAAGTTTCGTAGGTAATTACCACATACAGCACTAGGATATTTCAGCACATTAATAAACAATCCCAACAGAATGATGTAATAATGACTGAGGTAGCTAAGGTGCAGTGATTACGACAACATTCCTGAGGGGTGTTTATCCGTTGAAGAATCCTAGCAATGTATGTCTTAGTTATATAGACAATAGTTGCAATTTTGTTCAGAATCCACAAAGTCTATGTGCATTTTGAAAAGCAAAAATTTGATGGTCATAGCCTTTTTATGGCAAACTACATGTACAATTACTTACAGACAATTTCCTGTGCTCACACATGTGCATGGGATTCATTCAGTCACATTTCTTTGATATATGAATCATGTGATGAAACATGACCAACCTCCTTTAATACCACAGAATCATGTAAGAGGGAGTGACATTCCTGTACTCTAATCTTACTCTTAGGTCAAACTCTATAAATAAGCCTTAACTTTTACTGAAAACACACTTGCATGACTCTTGACTGAATTTTATTATACAAGTGTAAGAAAAATTAGGAATTTTAAAATAGAGTAGGTGGAATAAGATCATAGCGCACCAATAACTCTACAGCACAGTATGGATATTCACTTCTATTTTGTTACAGTAATTTGCTGCCATATTAACTCAAGCTTGTTTCAGCACTTTTTATTGGTGCACTATATTCTAGTTGATCCCTACTCTAGTTTAAAATTCCTAATTTTTCTTATACTTGTTTCTGGTCTTTTCATAGAACTGGTGATCAATCTATGTAACTAGTTTGTTTCATAAAGATGAATTGATGTAGCTATGGCAAGTCAATCAAAGAAGACGCCACAATTTTTTTTGTTGAACATAAACTGTAATTTTGCACGTAGATTGGTGTATTGATAGTCTACATTTGATTTATACATCTTATGGGTTGAGACAGGAGCAGAGAACAGTACTCAAAAGTGGAGGGGGGAGGAAGTCATGTGGGATGGCTATAAGTTACAAAGTGTTTCAAAATTATTAACTGTGCCTTAGTGTATAAAGCACACTAGCATTGCATGCCAATACTAAGGGAATCTGGGTGCAGGCCCACAGGAAAATTTGATATTTGAATGCTTTGAGGTTCAATCTGAGAGCATTTTCAGTGGCACATGTGTACTTGAATAAGATACTATGTCAATGACTATCAAGATATACTGTACAACTAACTAGATAGCTACATCAGTAAATGAAAGCATTTCAGATAGACTCATGCTCTTGAATATATATGTTAATGGAGACAAATTGCATAGTAGGACTAACGTATGATTTCGTTGAATGTTCTATTAGAGTAGTTAGGTGACTGCTCTATTAGAGTATCTCGATCTCGTGCACTCCCAGCACTGATTTATGCAGTATTCTATTCTTGCATAATAACCTTTAGCACAAATTCCAGTAAACTAAGACAAAGTAAGTTGGCTAATAACTGCAATATTATAGCAACTGGGCATTAGGAAAAGTGAGGGCACAGCCCCTCCACTCTTCAAAGTGTGTGTGTGGGAGGGGGGTGGGGTTCTGCTTTGCTAAGAACAAGTTCTTATCCACCCGTCGTCTGAAACAGTCAGTTGAACTCAAATCAAACAATTAACAGTGTTCATAGAATGAAATAGCTACCTTTCAGTACAACTTACACAGGCAGTGCGTTGAAGAAATCAGCGATTAAACCCTGCCCGAACTAATCAGCACGTGCCTGTTCTACTTTGCAAAAAACGAGTTCTTATCCTACACCCGTCGTTTGGAACAATCAGTTGAACTCAAACACACGAGAAACAAACATACCGGCCAGCACAGAGTCAAGCAACACGTACTAAATAAATTATTAGCAGGAAGCCACTAATGCGGCAAATAAATGAAGGTTAACACTAATTTCACAACACTTCATGCCTGTGGGTGCCCCTGCATGTATATATTGATATATTATACCACAATTCGTTTCATAGATAGTAGAGGGTGCTAACGCGCCCTCTACTATCTAAGGAATCATTTCTCACAATCAGTAGTCCAAAGTTAGGGTTAGGGTTCGGCTTTAGCTACTATAAATCCAGTTAGGGTTAGGATTTGGGTTCAGCCATATTCTTTAATATAGGCTAGATCACTACTTATCTTGCATTTAATTCAGGGTTCCAGCAGCTGGCAGCAATGGTACAGTGGTTAGGGTTCTGATGCATTACGAAAAGTCCTGAGATTGAGCTCAGAAATCTCACATTTTATTTATTTATTTTTTCATTTTTAAGTTAAAGTCACAAAAGGCATTCAAGTGTTGTGAAATTAGTGCTACCCATAAACACCTTGTGCTGTCAGTGAAAAGAACTGAGGACAAAGGGAAGTCCATGATGTGTGTATTGTACATACTGCAGTTGGTGAAAAGGTACACCTCGGGACAAAGTGATGTCGAACAGTGCATGAAGAAATCAAGCCTGTAGCTGGCTATATCCATTGCCGAGTTATGCTTGGCTTAAGGCATCAGCTAGTCAGAATAAAATTCTATCAACTACAATTTTTTTTTTAATTTCATAGAAACTTTTTGGAAGGGTTTGGGGTTGATCTAAAGACATTTTTGGGCTTGGCTGTGCCTAACCAATACTGCCAAGTTGTCATGAAGAGAAATTGAGGCTGGTTTTAGGGTAATATTTTTGGCTGGAAAAGCCCAGTTATGCACCATCCCTACTATACAGTACTACTGTACTGTATGATATTTGCTTTGAGTACTGTATGATATTTTCTTTGAGAAATTATGTTCACGTTGTTATCCTAAATGTATCGATCTGATTCGATCATGCATGCATGGTATACACCTTACAATGTCCTTTGACCAGCTGCAAATTTCCAACTTGCGATTGACAACTGGACTGAGTACACTATGAGGATATCATTATTGTAGTGCCCGGCACCCTTGATGCACATAATATTATTAGTTGTACCAATGGGTCTCAATTAAAAGCAACCAATCAAAGACAGATGACCGGGTACAGGGACGGATCCAGGGGGGGGGGGGCTTTGGGGGCTGAAGCCCCCCTTCATATTTAGGCTTTACTTGATCAGTATGCTGAGAATTATAATGAAATTTTGTCTTAGCATAATTATATGATCCCTAATAATACAAATACTCATAAAACCACCTTATAAACATCTTTCCAAGGTATTATCAGTGGATTTATGCTAAAGTTTATGCAACAAGGACCTGGATCAGCATTGGAGGTGTACAAGATCGAGATACTCTAATAGAGCAGTCAGCTAACTACTCTAATAGAACATTCACTGGAAACATGTAGTTGGTTCTGTTATGAAATTTTTCCAAATCTGCCTGCACCTATACATACAATGAAGTGCATTGGTCTGTTTAAAGGGCTTCATTCATCCACTTGTGTAGTTAATATGTATGGCAATACTTAATTCAGGTACACAATTTCCATTGAAAATGCTCTCAGATTCAATCTTGTATTGTTCAAATTTCAAAATTTTCTACTTTCAACATTATTATTCTAACATGCACCTATTCACTGCTGTGCAATTGTGAGAGGGGTGCATCATGTACTTGGTTGTCTGTACCTACCCAAACTTTCCATTAGCAAAATGCTTCAGAGAGCCATACCTATAATCTAAAGGCAGTATATATAATCTACAGGCAGAAAATATTATGAATTTTATGTGGGGATGTCTCCAAATTGCAGTATTTTAGCATCTATTTTTCAAAATTTTCTGGGGGGGCATGCCCCCAGACCCCCCTAGTTCCAGAATGCTTTGCATGCTGGGAAGTGTGCTTTGCACACCTCTACCCAAGAGATTAGTACCTTGAGTTAGCCCCCCCCCCCTTTTATAAATCCTAGATCCGCCCCTGGGGTATTGTTCACGAAAATTGTGACACGCAACTGTAACCGTCTTGCAATCCACTGCAGATCGCCTGAGCTGAGTCCTTTAGTGGCCGAGTCGACAGTACCGACGTTTATGGCACTTAATGCTTCGTGAGAGGATAGATTAAACCATAGATTGTACAATCTATGATTAAACCAATTCTCGCAATCATGATTTTCAGAAACTAGAATGTGCCGCGTTCTGTTTAAATGTGTGTGTGCTCCATTTGTACTGCTTATGTTGAACCTTCAAGTTACACTCACCAGTTATCCCTCACCAGTTCTCGTTGGTTGCCCTTTGTCTTAATAGTAGAGGTCTTAATTGGTTCCGTGCTCTGGGCGTGGCATGTTATCGATATTAATTGCATGCGCGTGCACCACAATATTTTTAATAAAATTCACATTGAGAAGTTATAATTATTACTTAACAAAAGATAAAGTCAATCAAATGAGCTAATCCTACCCTCTGCACAAACAAGGTCAATAGCTGCAGACTTTTTAAAGCTAAAGCGATGGTAGGAAGATCTAGAACCTCTCAAACAAGTGATGGCTGCACGAAGTAGTGAAAAACTCAGTTTACATCTTAACCAGTGCAGGGTCATGCTGTAAGACTGTCCATTTTTTTCTGACAGCAGAGTGGCTATTCTCTTGCCAGGGGTCCCATGCCTCCAGTACATGAAAACACTAAGGGAGAGAATGTCCCATGCTCCACCTCACAGATCCTTTCTTCATATTTCCTCTTCTTCTCTAGCTCCGCACGCCTGTAACGCTGGGGTAAAGACACTGAACAGTGTGTGGGAGCAAAAGGATTAAACACCTTTACATCAAAGTATGCCTTCTGACCGCGTTCCCAAAAACCATTGGCCACAACATCAAGACGGGCCCCATCCTCAACATTAGCTGATCTATACTGAAAAGATTCTCCTGAGAGTGGCTGTAAGGATGGTTCAACTTCAACACTATGACACAGCTCAGTTAATAATCCAGCAGTAATGTCTCGAAGCTCGTTATGACGGACTATAGGGAGACCACCACAGGGACAACAAAGGGCATGCTCAACAGAGAATAGCTTGCTACACACACAATTGGAAGGCAACAGTGGTGGTCGTCAGCCATATCGAAGACACAAGGCGTCACAAAAAGCACCTTTGTGTAAACAAAAACCATGGTCAGATAAAGGTAGAGCAGCCACCCAGCTAGAGGAGCCCTTTTCAGAAGATAACATGATCGATCTATGTAATGATGGTGATAGCACAGGTAGCAGAGCATCACGGGAGTTGATGATAGACTGGTGATGCGTATCCAAAATTGTTCTCCTTGCCTCAATCTGTGAAGACAACACCTCAACTGAGTAAGCATGAGACTGCTGTATAATAAGGTGAACTAGAAGAGTGGTAACCCTAACGGAAGCAGCATACTGAAATAATGAGTAATTGACAGGATCGACAACCCCCAGACCTCCCAGTCTGGTTGGCAGAGCAAACAGGTTTCGTTCAATATCACTAAACAATGGTTGACCAGTCAAGTTGGGCAAAAATCTACAACGAATGGTTTCTTCTAGGGGAGTTTAAAAAGGTTGAATATTAGGAGTTCATCTCATTAGAAAATTCCATTTGCCTATAAATCCATGTGTAAATGCAGCAAATGCAGCTTGAGGATGGGTAACAGAGATGTCTGACAGCTGCTGCAACTCTTTGATCCAAGATGTTACTTGTTTCTCTACAAAGGAGGCGACAAAGGAAGGAGAGCCTAAAGCAGCACCGAGATGACGCTTTCCATCTGATGTTATAGAGATGCCAGTCCCCTCAAAAGCAGAAGCTGCTGCATCATGCATTCCTTCCTTCACAATAATGCAAGTTTTAGAAGGATTAGGGAAATAGCCATAACCGGGACCAACAGATGTCAATCTATCCCACCAAGACCGTAGCGCTTTTACACTACCACAAGCGGTGGCATCGTCTGACTCCTACCTGTAGCTAACTATTACGTATTTGTTACATTTAGACTTGTAAACAACAGTATCTAAATTTTCTAGGTCATGCTGTACTTCATCACCCAACCATGCAGTTTGTGGGCAACCATAGCTAGCTAGTTAGAAAATCCAAACATGAAATATAAGTAAAGTGTAGTCTTTGGTTAGTTTGCTCAGATTTTCTTTCAGTTCCAAAATCTGCTTTACTTCCTGTACACTAGATACCAGCCAAGGACATTAACAAGAGCTTTTATACACCTTAAAACAACTTAACAGTCAGAACATTAAGAAAGTAGAATTGCAAAATACCTTGGTTTAACTATCACACATAACATGTCTTGGTCTAAGCACTGTTGGTCGAGCAAATTCAACTTTGGGTTTCTTTCGCAGAAACTTTTTACAGTGCACACGAGACGTGAAAGCTAAATTCTATCTGACATATATACATCCTATTCTTGAGCATGTAGCAGTAATTTTGTCCCCTCACATAAAAGCCAGCACACAGCAAGTAGAGATGTTACACAGGAATGCTGATAGATTTGTATTTTGGAGATTATTTGAGACATTCAAGTGTTACAACCGTACTACACATACTTCACTGGCAAACAATGGAAAATAGAAGAGACATTAACTCTAGTAATGTTTTATAAAATTATCAAGTAGATATCCCTGACGATCACATCCTTCAAATCACTCCTAACTCCACACGTAGTAGCAGTAGCAGTAGCAGTAGCAGTAGTAGTAGTAATTGATTCCTATTTCAACTCCTTTTTCCCAGAGCTATTAGATTGTGTAATTCTCTTCCTGATGATGTTGTAGAAGCTGACAATATTAACAGTTTTAATCTTACTTAAGTTTAGCTGGCATGTACTTTATACTCGTTATTGAGGTCTTGTACATTACATAATAATATCAGCAGTAAAGCACTTAGCACAAGAACAGCCAACAAAACTAGTAAGTACATCTTCAGAGAGATATATATCTTAAGTGCTTGATGTTTGTACATATTTTTGTACTTGCCTGTAAGGAACAATATATGAAGAAATGATGACACTGTGATTAATCATGATGGTACAGTAGGATTAAATGTATTTTTTATGCTGTGGAGCTGCAATCAATATTATGTGACCGGGCCTGCAAAAACAGGGCATGTGGGCACAAACTACACCCCTTCATGTTACAGTTCATATCTGAGTAATAGGACAGAATAATTGCATCCTGTAACTTGCATCATAAAGCCAATTGAATGCCTATAAAGAGCTGAAAATTTCAGTGCCATAGCATAATGCTACAAAACGTTATGAGTAATGAAACTTAGAAGCAAAGATTGTGTGCCCACATGCCCTGTTTTTGCAGGCCCGGTCACATATGTTCATACCCTTATTGATTTTAGTTCTGATCCATTACTGCTTACAAAATCGCTATCAAGGTTTCAATTCATCACAAAGTTTAAGCCACTGCTGGATGCTTGTCAAGGACCATACAATATCATGTGATGAGAGTTATTTTCTATGGAATATCATCACTGGATAGGGATATCGACCTCACTATTAGTGCTATTTAGGCCTGAGTCAAATATGCTCAAAATTTTTCCCAAAATGCTTTCAGGGATTTCCCAAAATGTTCACCTACTATGCTCTTCAGTGTTCCCAAATGTTTGCATTATGCTCCTATGTTAGTAATATTTTGTACAACTATCTAGTAACATTAAAATCAGTGAATGCTCTATTAGAGTATTTCACTACAAAGTGACTGTTCTATTAGAGAGTATCCAAGGAACTATGTGCAATGCATTTGAGTGCTTTACTGCAGTTTGCAGTTTCCACTATTAGGGACTATTTCATAGAAATAAACTCCATATATATAGTTTGAAATATCCATCTAATATGCTAGCATTATGCTGGCATAGCAGTGATAGCATTCCGGCCTATTATGCTTTTTATTATGCTGGTATATTTGATGCAAGCACTAGCCTAGTGCTATACTACTCAGAATTACTGCAGTGACTCAGGCATTTCTTCAGCCTTTTAAAGTGAATTATAATGAACTGGTAGTTATGTTTTACCTACAATGCCTGTACACCGTTTTAGTGTATGGAAAAGATAGTACATTTGGTGCTAGTGTTACTACTGTAGCAACAGTATATCCTTAGTTTCATCATCATACATCACATCATCACTGACTTATGTATGTTTAATGAGAGAAAGTCCAGCAGTTTGAAGAATATTAAAAGAATTCTAGAAGCCATTAAGTGGACTTTGAAACATATAATATTATGAGTTGTGATTATAACATTACATGGAACTGTTTGTGGTAAAATGTGTTTGGGCTATGATGATGATATTAGATAATAATATGTGAACACTCATGTGTGCATAATAATATATGTGACCGAGTCTGACAAAATCAGTCTCAAGGCTGGAAAATACATGTGTTTGTTTCTCCAATTCTGTGTAATCTATATAAAAATTCTGTATACACCTGTACATAAGCTTCATTAAAATCTCCATACATTTCTACAGAAGTGGTGAAATATTAAATGGTTATCATGTCCACAGAAAAAGTTATTGAATTTTTAAGCTTTGAAATTATTGTCAAAATTTGACAAGCTATAAGACTAATTTTCAAGCCACAAATATATATATATATATATATTATATAGATGTACATGCACCATGCGCTACTCAGGCATTATCTAGATACTGTAAAATTATGCTGAACAGACAGTGAATCAAGTGACAAAAATGAAATGACTTATTAATATTGTAAACAATTGAACATTATTTGAGCGTATTGAGGATGTGTCTTGTATACATCCAAATGATACAGGAGGTCTATCTATTCTAGAATTGTATCAATAATTGTATCTGTAATTGGTAGAGGTTGATAATTCACAAACGGAATTAGGTTCTAATGGCCTGCCAGTGGCCAGCAGATTTACAAGCATTGCTTTGAGTAGATTGTGCAGTATTGGTTAACTATTGATAAATATGTATGGGATATAAAAAAATTGGGTATTGGCTCACCCTAATTGGGGATCAGCTATGTCCTTGCACTAAAAACCGCAGCAGAAGCCAATGCTCACTTTGCAATGCATGCATGCATCCCCCAGTCCACATTTATAATGTTACAATGTCTGCTATAGAAATAATAAAAGCCCTGAAATTCAACAGTCTACATCATTCAATAAAGTTCATTATCACATCAATAAACCATTTAGTCTAATAGCTATTTGTATGAATGTTCATAATTGACTGCTCTATTAGAGTATATCAATCTTTTATGTCCCCTGGCCTCTAGCTGTACATCTTTCCCTGAGGTTTATGTTGTGCTGCGCTATTAGTCTGCTACTAAACTTGGTGTGCTAGCTATAATATTATAAATCCAGGAATCTAAATTGCAAAAAGGCTTACCTTTGGAAACCATGCATAATTAATATGAACAATTTGTGCTGCTAGTTGGAGCCAGATTAAATTTTTAGTATCTTACTATATACTGCGATACTCACATATATAACACTTACCAATGTAAATATTTTTACTCTCTGTGTATAATCTTACTCTAAGCCAGCAATAGTCAATAATATTAGGTTAGGTAACTCCTAAGGCTGCAGCACATGTTTCTGTCAGACCTTCAGTGCTGGTCACTGTAAAGTGTTAATAATGATAGTGGAAAACCTGCATCATGAAAATAGTTGGAGAGGATTTCCTGTAGTATAATTATAAATTTACTATTACTGGTATATCAGTAAAATCAATACCTTTTATTGATTCCACAGCCCTGGTTACAGCAACATACACATAAGTTCTGCAGAGGTTGCAGACTGGACTAGCTAGTCATATGCTTGCACATGTAGTAGACTTCGTAATACCAACTTTAAAATGTGTGATTTAGTAACTATATCACATTTAGAAATTGGTGATCATATATATATATATATATATATATAAATGCAAGATGAAACTTACACAGCATGTTTAGTTACAAAATTAATGGTCTCAGTGGCGATTCTGGACTTGCCAGTCATACAGGGAGCACTGCTTAGTACACTCCTAGTGCAAAGCAAACAGGGAGAGAAAAGTCAATCATAAAATGTATAGCAGTGTTGGCAATGCTGTTTCCACCATTTTCAACTACCACATCATTATACGAATCTGAAAGTCTTGATGGAAAGTATGAGCTGGACTTCTTAGCCTTTTGTAACAGTCACATAATATACTGTACAAACATACACAAAATCATTTACGATACAATACAGTACTAATGCTGTAAAAGATGTACAAAATTTTTCTAAATCATTATTTTGGTGAAAAACTGAAAAGGAATGTCAATGCATATAAGGAATTTAAGAGATATTGTGAAACTACAATGATGAAATAAGTGTCGACAACTGAAGCTGTAATTTACAAGGGTGATAGTAAACTCCTAATCAACAGTTAATCAATTAGAGTCTTGTTCCAGTTGTTGAAATAACCTGTTACACTCCATCAAGCAGTCAACAGGTCCCATAGCCATGGCTCTTAACTGAATTCTTGGTAGCACAAAGGTGTCATAACAAATCTTGTTGACGTAAATCTGTCTCACTTTGGTTCCTAAAATTTACACATAAAAAACAGTACTAAACCATTCCAACAATTAAACTGGAGAGCTAGCTAGTTTAAAAGGACTAGTCAATTTTATTGTCCATGCATAAAAATACAGAGATACCACGGAGTCTGGTTGTTAAGCACACATGAACATAATTATTATTCATTATTAAGCACATACTGGTTTCTTGTACTTAATCGTTGATAAGTGTGTGTGGACAAACATGAAACTCCCAACACAAGATGCAGCTATACAAGAGAAGACATACTAGAGGTTTGTCAACTGTGCGAGGCTCAAAATGTGGTACATGGCCAATAATAATGTGGATTTCACTATGCTTACCAAACGAAATGGTCTTTTGCAGTATGAAAATCATACTCCACAAAATAGGTTTGCATAGGAACAGGGCTCCAAATATTGGTACAAGGTGACTGCAAATCACATCAATCCAAGTGAGGCTCCAAGAGAGCTAATCCATGATGAAGTTATGCTTATTACGCACATGTGCTTAACACATCAGAACATGTTAATAGCCAAAAAAATTTGGAAAGCTTTATTGAATGTATGTGCCAAACAACAAGACTCTACGGTATAACATGGCAGTGTGTTATCCCAGTTCTTCTATTGCTTGTCCATCTATTTCATTTTAGGATTGCAAAAAAGATTTATTTTAATGGACCCATAGTGTTTATGTTTTAAACATCTTGATTTTATTAATCCGAGGATATACTGTAACAATGTAGAGAAACAAAAGTTATGTTCCACCATCACAACACCATGTTGTGAAGACACTGTAAGTATACAAAATGCTTTAGCCATTGCCTACAGTACAAATTTTAAGGTTTCCTTATGAAGGAACAATGCAGGCACTTTTGCAGCTTATCCATTAAACCCTACCATAAAGAAAGTTTTAACAGTGATGCTTTAAGAATTTTCTTACCTGGTGTAAATGCTTCAGCATTAGTTAAAAATGGTGTAGCACAAACAGTGATGTTCCTTGACACAGAATTCCTACCAGCTAGTTTAGCCAGAAATATATTAGCTGATGTTTCACTATCAGACAAACTGCCATGATGAGGCTATACAAAGAAATAACAATACATTACACACACTGTGCACACACATGTGGCAAGTTCTATACCTGAGGAAACAAGCCAGCACTCTTCTTAAGCTTTTGGTAAGTTAGTTCTCCAAACTGTTGTGTCTTTTCTTCCAAGCTTTTCCACTCAGTTACACTGCAACCAAATGCAGTTGGGACAAGACTATCGTAACAATAGAGTAGGGCTTCACCACTTCCATCGGAGATTATTAGCCTGTAAAAATCATTACAAATTTGTGTATGTTTTTACAACAACTTACTTGCACTCAACAGAAAACTTTGGCTGCTGTAAAGAGCAGAACGGTGCACATTTTGCACCGACAACCAGCTTGTCACAAGTAGCACATTTGTATTGTATCCTCACCCATAGTATTGTAACAATGACACACCTCAACTTAACACAACCATGAGTCAGAATTCCATCAAGTAGTTTACTAGATAACATGCCCAGTAGACTGGTAGGCATCATCATTACTTTCAATGGAATTTTGTCACTGGAAACATACAAAGAGTCTTTACTAACAGCAGATAACTTGGGGACAATGCACTGGATTTTAGAGGAATCAACAGCCAGTACTTCTACCTTAGATAAGGCAGAAGAGCTACAAGTAAGTCTACCATAGTTGTACGTCATTTGGAAGTGAGTAAACAATAGAACGGCTCCAGGTATCAGCCCAACTGGCTCTGGTGTTAGAGTCAAATCATAATACACTAACATAGTGTCTGGAATACATCTTCCTTCTACCTCCATGACTAGCTTCACTCTGCTATAGGCAGGATTGATGTTGAGTGACTTCAAGTGATCTGCTGTAACTGGACCACATCCTAGCTCTCTTATATACACTAGTTTACCTTCTTTTATTTCAGGTAGGTTTGAATATTGTTCTGGAACAGTGAGGTCTTGTTTAAAACAAAATTTTCTTTTTATTAAGATCCCTGTAAAATTGACAACCTTAATATTAATGCTTTCGTACTCAAGAGTTAGTTTGTAATTAGACACAATATCAGTTACTTCTAAAACATCACCATTCACAGCAGGAGACCCTTCTAAAAATACGACATTAGTTATGTTACTAGCTACTTCATTTTGTGTACCCACAACTTGATATGTGCATCCAAAATGAAGAAGTGGGTAAAAACACAGATGACGTCTTGAAAGGTGAAAATAGTTTTTGTTTGCTGGTAAAATTGAAGCCTTCCCTGACTCTATGGTATAGCTAAGATTGACAGACATTTCTTCACATCTCAGCATCAGTGGCTGTTTGTACAGGTCTGAAATGTAAAATGATTTTTGGGTACTGCTTTCAAGTAGTGGCTTCTGAGAAATGTCAGTAGCAAAGACATCTTCTTCACTACACAATACATATACTGTACTGCTGTCCCAGCACTGTAAAGTCCCGGCAGTTTTCTCAACTACAATGAGCCACTTTTTAAGCACAATAGATTGGCCATACAACTTGGCAATGTTCGGAATTGATGGCTGTTGCTCAGTGATACAGTGTTCATCATACGATGAACATACTAGCAATTGTACTTCTCCACTAGTATCCTTTAGTACTAGCCGACCAGTGGATGATCCTTGTACTAATCCAGTTAGTATCTGTAAAGAGAAATACACAACACCACAGGTGCAACTACTAATTTGAGTGCATGAACCACTGACTGTAACCAAATGCACAATACAAGTCATAAGGGCTCCATACCAAACTTTAAAATGACAGGGTACTTTACTTAAACAGTATGAATGCTCTATTAGAGTAACTGACCGGTACAATGTACGTATATAAGTAATGGATAGCCTCAACAAAAAAGTGAAAACTCTAAAACAGTGTTTACAAAATGGACCAGCATACTGTTATGATTTCCCTTACTATTGGTGGATGAAATTGTGATGGGTTCACAACTCCATAAGACCACGATGTCTGAGTGTCCTGAGTAGTGCGTAGCTTCTCCCTGTACAAAGGTAGAACACCTCCACTTCTAAACTGTGCGACACCTTGATCCAATATGTCTTGTAGCTTTTCAGACAGTTCCTTCATGCTTGGCAGTTGCCATGCCCCACTATATGGTGTTTGTTCAACAACAGTTGCTGAAGGGCAGTAGTGAGGGGTGGAGAGAAACTCTTCGTAAATGTCCCTCTTATCACTGACTAATCCACTAAACTTATACAAAGCTGCAAAAACTTTCCTGATGTGTCCATTTCTAACACTGTAAATATGCAACAATTAGTACACTAGAGTATTACTGTTAAACAGTGATGTGTTAATGAAACAATCCTACATACGGGTCATTCCATACCAAATCAACAAAAAAAATCCAGACCCCTTTCAATTTTCGTGAAATTTGGCACAAATATGGACCCTTTCAAGAAACTTTCTCACACCAAAATTTGGCTCATTTCAGTGGTCTCCCTTTAAGTTATGACCACTCAAAGTTTCTGCTGAAAATTTTAATTTGCTTACATATCTTCAATAAAATGGCCATACCTTTGCTTGTGATTGACGTAGAAATCTCTGGTTTATATTTTTGAAATCCGTATTAAATTCTCTTTCAGATGATACATAATATTTAATAATTGCTAAAAGGAAAATGTTAAACCACAAAAATGTATCTTTTTACTTTGATCTTAATTTTCAAAAATATATATATTCTTTAATTTAATTTATTCTTCGTTTATACATGTCGCTCTAATACCAATCATTCAACACTGTAAGTTTAAAGTTGGGACCAATAGTAGATCATGAGTTATAGGTATTAATGTGTAGCCTTGTAATTACTGTTGTTTGTATGGTTCAAGTATGCAAAGATGCAATACCAATTGCAAGTAACTTTATGTAATACTATGTCACAATCATTTTATACATTGTTGGTTTGTAAATAAAGTTAATTTGTTTATGTTTGTAAGAAAACCCAGTAATAGCTTATACTTAAATACATATATTCAAGTAACTTACCCCTTATCAAGCTTGTATATATTGTTTCTGATTATGAGCCAAGTCTACTATATAGCAGACATGGGGCCAAGTACATGAGTACTTATACTTAAGTACACTTAAGTACAGATTAGAAAGTACTTGTACTTTACTTAAATACTTTCTTAATTTTCCCAATGTACTTGTACTTATACTCAAGTACTTGTATGTACTTGAGTACTTAAAGTACTTTTAAGTACTTGTAAGTACTGCAAACATTGTACATAGTTTGTACACAGTGGGTGTACAATGAGAATAACAAAATTGTATGAAGGTGCAGTTTACAACTTCTTGCGATTTTTCTACTGCCTTCCCCAACCTTAGTATGTATCATGTTACCATGTTTAATGATGTCATAGCATTCTGGCAAACAAAAACAATGCTGCTGTTCAAGTCAGTACATTCTAAGAGTTTAACAGAGAAAATGGTTGACAAAAACTGAAAGTATCAACCCCCCTAGGCATACTTACATACTACAATACACTGAATACAGTGTATATTTTACTACAGCAAAATGTACTTGTACTTTACTTAAGTACTTCCAGCATGTACTTGTACTTTACTTAAGTACTCTCTTGATTGCTGCTGGAGTACTTGTACTTGTACTTGGAAAATTCAAAAGTACTTGTACTTTACTTAAGTACTTTTAAATGTACTTGGCCCCATGTCTGCTATATAGTAGTGAAATAATGAACTTGATGACATTTTCACTAGCTACAGTAACTGCTACTGCTACTGTTAGCATTTAATTCTGATTATTGATATGCAAGTACGTATTTTGATATACAAAATTAATGTAGCTATAGTGGAAACTGTCCTAAGCCAGTCAGGGCCAATTTTTTTGGCCTTGATATGCAGGTGGCTATTTATATAGTTTGATGTGTATAAATATCTTATTAGAATAATTTAAAGTTAGCCCTTAATAGAAAGGTGGCTTTTCATTACAGGTGGCCACTATAAGACAAGTTCCACTGTAATTTGAAACACTTACAAATAAAACATAACGTTATGTAGCTGCATTCTCTGTTGTTAACACAGGCATGAATGTTTCAAATATTGTAATCTACTAGAGCCTTTTAATGAATAACTGATGCAGATACTTTATACCTTCAAAAATTCAATTGTGTACTGATATCAATCAATGCATCAGAATTCATTGCATGTCAAAGTTACATGTGAATGATTGTAGAGACCGTCATGCAATATGCACTACTTTCAGTATCAACTTTTACTATAACACTCTTCTATATTACATGATTTAACTTTGAAGTTAAGTGCCTTGACCATTTCTTTAATCGATTATTGATGTAATTCACTTTAAGCTATAGATATGTATCAGTGTACAATTGCTGTAGTGAACCTTTTGTACAGTGTAATTTCTATGGAACATCTCTATGATTCTACGATTCTTAATTATAGAATCAAATAATGAGCTACATTGCTATATCTAAGTAGTTTCATAATGATACAGTTGATGTATGGAGTTTAAGCCAGTTACCTTAGGGCCAAAATTTCTGGGCCATAATGTGCAGATTCTGCTTAATACATTTGCATAAGTGTATAGCAACAATTTAAAATTAGCCCTTATGGAGTGGTGCCCTTTCTATACAGGTGGCCACTTTCCACTCTATTCCATCAAATTTTTGACGAGTAAGACAATGCATAGTGGTTTTAGAAGTGTACATTATTCCAGCAAAGGCATTGTTTATAGGTACAAACATATAAAAGTGGCCTTTAGGTGGTCAATAGTAGGCTTTCCCTTTCAAAGTATGATTCAAAAGTGATACAGAGTGTAACATATCTTAGCAGCTACCTTAAAGGCCACCTTTTCATAAGGACCAACTTAAAATAGTACACTAATGCTACTATATGAAGCAGCTATCTAGGTATTAAGACCACAAAGCTTTGGATATCACTAAGACATGGTATTTCAATTCAACAGTTCCACTTTACATGTACATACAGTGTATGTATGAATAACATGTCGTTTGCATCCATTGTACACACGTTTAAGATTGGAAATCATCATCATAATTTGTAGCCGAATATTATATAGTAAAATTGAAAGAATAGATTGAAATATCATTAGTTGTACAGTAAATCCCCTATAAATATAGCTACCTCTATAATAAGATCACCTTGTTATAGTGGCCACCTCTATTTTATAGGACACTGAACTTACAGCAAAAATATACTCAGTGATTCCTTTAATAGGCTGCTCCAACTTTCTTAGCTTTAAAAGTGGCTCTGTTAGTATGGTTTCACTGTAGTGAGCCCTTGTCAATACAAACCCTAACTATTTCAATGCACAAAATGATTTGTGACATACTAATATAAGATTACTTGCAATTGGTATCGGAAATTACATTGTAAAAATACTATACAAACAGCAGTGATTACAAGGCTACACATTAACACTTATAACTCATGATCTACTATCCGTCCCAACTCTAAACTCACAGTGATGAATGATTGCTATTAGAGCAACATATAAACCAAGAACAAATTTAATTAAAGAATATATTTTTGAAAATTAAGATCAAAGGAAAAAGCTACATTTTTGTGGTTTGACCTTTTCCTTTGAGCAATTATAAAACATTATATATCACCTCAAAGAGAATGTAATAAGGATTTCAAATATATAAACCAGAAATTTCTACATCAATCACAAGCAAAGTTATGGCCATTTTATTGAAGACGTGTAAGCAAAATAAAAATTTCAGCAGAAACTTTGAGTGGTCATAACTTAAAGGGAGACCAATGAAATGAGCCAAATTTTGGTGTGAGAAAGTTTCTTGATAGGATCCATGTTTGTGCCAAATTTCATGAAAATCGAAAGGGGTCTGGATTTTTTTTTTGTTGATTTGGTATGGAATGACCCATACTATAGTTGACAATATTATTATAATGATATACACTGATACTGTATGGCAGGTTATTGTAGCATCCGAAATTTTAAAAATAGCGGCAGAAAATTTAGCAATTGAATGGCAACGCTAAAATTTAAATCTCGCTTTTAATTAAGATACGCGCAAAAATCCAATGTGAAATACTTGTAACAAGTGCAAACCAGTTTTGTTTCAACTAGCAGAGTGAAAACAAAGCACTTTGTAGTGCATGGAGTCATACATGCAACCATTGCATCGCTTTGTCTGCTGTCTTCCGCATCCCCAGCCGTATCCATTGTTAAACTATACTCTGCATGGGCTGGAGAAAAGATTCAATTAAGAACTGGACCCTTGCTAGCAGGTCTGTAAGCTAAATCTCAATCCTTTTTAGTTCGAGCCATTAGTTAGTTTGGGTCACATGCAACTCCCGTGTGATGGGCAACCACATGATTTGAGGCACTCTAGCAAGCCCACTATCCGTTAGAATTGCCCATTTATCATCCACCTACAGTTAGTAATAGACCTTTAGCATTTTCCAATCCAGATCCCTCTGTTTACAAACTGACTTCTGACTTTAATGCAACACTCTATTCCAATGATTATCATCCATTCATCTCTTCGTTCAATCCACTAGTACCTACCAGTTCCCATTCTTCTCTCTTCACCCTGTATTAATCCTTCCCCACTATGTTAAGCGTCTCCCTTCCAACGGGACTGTATATTTAGTATAATTATTGTTTTAGCTCATGCGTGTATGCATTAGTGTGTGGTCACGTACACCTTTCCTTATCCGCACTTCTTGCTTCGACTCTCATTAACTGTACACAGCTTAATTTCTGGGCAAACGTATCTTTCCAGAGTGCTTAGTGATGAAACTGCAGTCTTAGACTAAATCACGCAATAACGTTATTATCATGGTGCCAACATTCTTACAAATTAAATCTTAGCGAATGACCCCAAAGGTTAAAATTAATTCCTCGCTATAAAAACCCGCTATGTGGTATTATTAGCTCAGTATTTAGATGAACAAAATGGCTGCTGTTCTAGCCTCCGAATCACATCATATAATTCTAATAAGTATTAGTGTAGAATAGTCTAATACTCTACATAGTCTCTACATACTCTAATGGAGCAATCAAACACTCTAATATAACAATCAGTGAAGTATTCATGCAAAAATCTATTACAACTTACAAACGTGTTTATGCTTACTTACCGACTATCCACTAAAGCTAGTTTATCCTTCAACAATGAGTGTATTTTGTACAGCCAATGAAACTTCCTCAGGTTTAGTGAGTGCCCATAGTGAGCTATCAAACTTTTCCTGATGACAAGAGGCTGAAAAGAAACATACAAACATCCAACATAGCACAAGTAAATAACAACAAAGAAATGATAATGTGTTGTCCTACCAAGAGGAGTGAATACAAACATGTGAGAGGCAAGTATGTATTACATACTCAGAAACAGAAACATACCCCATACCGGTAGTTGGTAAAAAGCGGATTTCCGGAATTCCGTTACGGAATTCCGCGTCCATTAATGTTATCACGTGATTTCAAAACAAGTCATTTTGTGGTATTTAATATTCTCGCTCGTTACTATGTAATGGACGCTGCGTTAGAAGTAGGTGACAGCAGCAGCAGCCAAGAAGAAGAGAAGGAACCATCGTCGAAGAAACGCTATTCTCAATTGTTCGAAATGGAAGCTAAGTTTGAAATAGATGACTGCAGCAGTGGGGAAGAAGAGAAGGAACCAGCGTTGAAAAAACGTTATCCTCGGTCGTTAGAAATGGATGAAACGTTAGAAGTAGATGACTGCAGCAGCGAAGAAGAGGAGGAACCAGTACCGAAGAAACAAAGGTAAGCCATGGTGTGCAATGAGTAACTCAGCGTAGCTATATTCGGCTGCCAGTAATTTAACTAAGTACACGGCCGTCGAGCATGGTAACTTCCTGAGGAAGCACTAACTTGCACCGCTTGAGTCTGGGCGGCTTGTTACAGTGGTGTTGTGAGCGCTGGGCTGTTACAGTATCCAGCCATTGAGGGAAGGCATAGTTCAACACCAGGAACAACAATCACATAAATTGCTTGTGCTCTATTAGAATATGGGTGTGTGTTCTATTAGAGTATTTCGATCTGGATTTTATAAAATTGCCTCCCCCATAATTCCGGAATTCCGGAAATCCGCGCGGAATTCCGGAAATCCGCATTTTACCAACTACCCCCCATACCTAAATGGAAACAGGCATTTATTTAATAGTAGTGGAGGATTCCACAGAACACCTCCCCTGTCAAGATTGAGCCAAATTGATCTCCAAAAGGCATACTTCTCATCTGTGACCGCTTCAAATTTTACAATACAGTGGAACCTCCCTTATCCCAACCTCTATTATCCAGGAACCTCCAATATTTGGGCACCTCCATTATCCCAGTCTGGACAGCCCAAATTAGTCATTGGGCTTGTAGTCTATTGACAACAATGAAGTTTGGTTTAGATGAAAGCACAAGGAGGGAGCCTAAGTGTATGTTACATACCCACTGGAGGTTTATTAGAAGGGTTGACAACCCGAGGGCACGGTTTAGGCACAGCCAAGGTCACTAATTAATGCCCGCCGAGGTGTCAAACCAAGACGAGGGCTTCAACCTACTAAAAAATGACAGTGGGTATCTAACCTATTTAGAAAGCAGCTTGTTACCAGCACTGACAAAAGAAGCACAGAGTCACGCTAGGTAAGGTCCTTTACAGCGTGTTTGCGTGTGCCGCCTGCTTAGTGGCCTGGTTAGTGTTGTTTTAGCAGCTGTTATTTAGTTCCAAGGCTTGTTTACTAGCTAATACAAGCTGGCCATGAAGCGACAAGCTTTATTACAACTAAGCTTTATTAGAACTGGCCACAAAGCACAAGCTCTATTACAACTGGCCATGAAGCGACAAGCGTTATTATTAAAACTGGCCACAAGCAACAAGCTTTATTACAACTGGCCATGAAGGGACAAAAGTTACAAACAGGTGCAATAGCACAGCTGAAGTGTGTTGATGGTTTAATGGAGACAGTGCTGACAAGCAGATGAAGATATGCTTGCTGTAAAACGGCAACACCAGTAGTTTCACTGATGGCTATGAATGTGGAACATTGTTGGGGGTAACTGTAATATGCATCGAGCAGCTGGCTTGTTCGGTTTGATGGCTAGCTTGGTCAAGTGCTGGTATGGCTGATGAAGGTAAAAACCCAAATCTCACTAAACATACAACTACTAATTAAATCAGTGACATAGAAAACTCTTTGAAGTGTTGTTGAATTTACCATAACAGTCTCACATGATAACAGGTCTCTAAATGAAACTTGGAACCCTCACCTCAGGTCTCTAAGTGGTATTAATAACCTCATTAACTGTGTCAACATCAAAGAGAATTATTCATGCTGCTTTCTAAAGGTTGCTTTTTACCTGTTAGGTGGCTTGTTTATTCTACTAATAATAGAACTTACCACTTGGTTGCTAGGTGATAAAACATTTTTACAGCCTAGGGGAGTGACCATGAATGCTTTGTAGTGACTTCCCCTCTCTACCCACTAAACTGTATAGTACAAACTGATAGCAATAATAGCATCTACTTCAGCATATTAGCATGCATTTCTTAATTACGGACATTTCTGAGATACGGACACTACAATGTACCAGACTACCTAAATAAGAGAGGTTCCACTGTAAGAAAATACTATAGTAATTTGTGTACTGATTTTCAGATAAAGCACTGAGGCATAAGTAAAATTCATTGTCATATCTACTGAACAAACAACCTTTCATATCTTGACAGGTACAACCTTTATAAGTGGAATTAAATACCAAACCAGATCTCAACTGTAAATGTAACCAACCTGCAACTGAGATGTTCTAATAGAGCAGTCAATATTGTAGTGGAACATTCAACAAAGCCAAACAGTAAGAGTAACATGTACACATGGTAGGCACAGTTATATATGTTACTGTCTCAGCAATAACCCAGCTAGCACACAGCTTCCAAATTCTTTTAATTTTTTCAGCATTATCTACAGTGCCCGGAATGGATCACCAAAGTTTCAGCTTATTGTGGTGAATAGTTTTGGAATCACTAGACAGTAGGAAGAGCAAGGAAATCGATTTGTACAGTGACTATACTGAAAACAAACTACAGGCACTTTACATTTGCAGCCATAACTTCTGTTTTTGCATTAATCTACAGCATTGAGATTCAGCTTAAAATGTTCACCATGGATTGGCAAATCAACTTTTAGCCCCTGAGTGACTTGTACAGATAGCAATTTATTCAAATTTTTTTTTTTTTTGTAGAAATTACAACAATCTTGTTTACGTCTACAGCATCATGAACAAACACATGTGACATGCATACCATTGGGAATAAAGACACAAAACAAAGATTGTCGCCTCAGGCAAATAAGATAATGTCTAGTTTTAATTCTTCTCTTAGTAATGGCTCGATTCAAAGTTGTGTATTCATTCTCTTTGTAGCACATGTAATTTTACGATTTTTAAAAAAAATTTTAAAACACATGCTTCTGCAAACTAGGTGGGTGTTTGCTGAGATGGCAATAAATACATATTAACCTCAAATGGAGTGTTGATGGTTGAAAAATTTACAATTTTTACACAACTGCGACTGCAACAGCAAAACGCTAGCACGTTTTCATCTTTCTACATCAATACAATAGAGTAAGTGAGTTAGAAACCATTGTGTTACCTTATCAATGATCTTCACTGGATGGACATTGTCCAGACAAATGGTGGTACCTACCCGGAGACCACGGCAAAGGTTCATACACGGCTTGTGAACAAGAAACAATTGCACTTGACCGTCAAGTTCATATATCCCAGCTTCTGGTGATACACATCTTGTAATGGTTCCCTAAATGATAACAGTATTGAATATACACATGTGTACACTCTGGACACAAACAACTCACTTCATGCCACACACACGACTGCACATATGCATCCATGTACAGACACCTGTACACACACAATCATATGCTCATGTACCAAATACACATGCATGCACACACATACAACCACAAATACAAATGCACGCACGCACGCACACACCACACACACACACACACACACACACACACACACACACACACACACACACACACACACACACACACACACACACACACACACACACACACACACACACTTACAGTATAAGACACAGCGGATTGCACACTACTGGCTGTAGTAGTAGCTCCAAACGATTTAACACTAGCTGAATGTTGCTGTTGTTGCTCAGACTCCATTACTATACCACTATCATATGTCTCAGCACAATGCTTCTTTTGAGACTGATCATCATCACCACTTGACAGGCTTCTCTTCCTAGTAACACAATCATCACTGGGAGGTGGTATATCCATCATATTAGCAGTGTATTCTAATACTTTAGACTTCTCTGAGGTAGTCAAAACTCTCCTTTGTACCTTAACATCCTATATCACAAAACACAGATAATTCTTCGTGTTGCAAGTATCAATTTATGGACTTAGATATTACACATTGTGAAAACAATACCAAAAAGTCACTAATGGCATGGCTCCTGATTTGCTTTATGTATTAGTTAAAGCATTGCCGCGAGTGCTATACGAAAAATACAGTGGGCGAGAGACAAATATAGCACGAGGAGAAGTCAAGTGCTATATTTTGTCTCAAGACTACTCTTTGAGTGTTATATTTTTCGTATAGCACAGGCAAGGCAATGCTTTAACTGATTTAAAGAACTTTCAAGTTTCGAGCTGGAGCTTGAGTGCGAAACTATTCGAGACTCACCAAGCAAGCCTTTGGTGAAACAATTGACTCCACTCTGGATATGGATGTACCTTCAAGACCCTCTGGAGTGCTTTTAACTTCATCTCTAAGATGCTTTCTTCTCTGTTAATCGTCCTTGTCATCCCAATTTTAGGGTCAGGTGCTGCGTAACTAACCGTCTTAAGTCCACACACAGTGCTACAACTACCTCGATATAGCACTGCGTTAACCAATATAGCACTGCGGTTGGAAATATAACACTGTGGTTGCGTAAACTGTTCTGTATGGCAAATATAGCACTATTATTCACTTTGATCTTCACTCCAAAGTTCTTTAATGGTAAGATTGAGGACTGTACTTTACACAATATAGTGCTTTACTTCATGGTTGGTGAGTTGTTAACTACATATGCAAGTTTTGTACGTGGTTCATGGTCATTCCATATCCAGGGTGTAGGAAAAGCATTTATAAGGCTAGGCTGGTATTAAAGTCACGCATTGAATTTGCCAACCAGAGACACCATAGCACGTGCTATCTGCACACTCTTCTGTACATATCATCAGTTTCTTTTTAGGACAGTGGCATCATATACCTCAGAGCAAGGAAAACGTTTAACCACATCATATAAGACAACACAAAAATATTAAGACCATGAAAATATGAAAGCACATTATGAAGTATATAGCTACATACATCAGTAGATAAAACTATAAGCAGAGAGTCAACTATGTCAAGTAATGAAATGTCAATTATCTGAACACCAAAATGACTGTTCTATTGCAGTATTTTGTCAACAGGTGTATGTTCTATTAGAGTAAAAGCTATAAACGAATAGCTGGTTAATTTTTACTTTTTTTCCCAGTTACAAATACTAGTGCTTGGCAATATATGCATATTAATAGTAACAGGAAATTAGCTGCAGCTGTCATTGTGAGTTTGCATCATTGCTTAGGTCTTTATATATATATATATATAGAGTGGTATAATATGCATCTCAAAATCCAAAATTCTTAATTCAGTACAAATAGGCAGGTGCTTGGTAAGTAGAACACTAGGAAAATGGTGGGAACAGAAAGCGAGAATGGGAACAACTAGCAAAATGTCTGATAAAGGTCATCATGTCAATATATAGGTTGGATTTTACTTCTTTGCAGCATTGTTGGATCCTTCCACTAAACTGATCAAAACACTCTAATAGAGCAGTCACCTGCATTTAAAAATCTAATAGAACGTTTTGGACGCCTGTGAATTGATGGACTACAGTATATACGTAGCTGGCATATATGGACTAGTTAGTCATCAACACTGAAAGTTAACTATCCATAAACATTATAAAAATATTCAACCATTGAGCATGAAGAGGTTTACCAAATTAACTGCATATAGACGTGGGAAGTTGCACTTGCATCCTCAGGATGAAAGTAACATGGTGGGGTATCTTGCAGCTGCAGTATGTGTCAAGGCTCCGGAACCCCTCTTGGAGCCGCTTCAGCTTGACAAGCATGCTGCTGCATACCCCCATCATGACTTCTTATCTAGATGCAGCATACAGGTGCAGTTTTAAAAACCTATAAGTTTATCTATTAAACTGATGTTTATGATTTCAAAGCCAGAGTTACTAATTTTCAGTGTTAATGACCTAGCTAGTCTATATACCTAATCTATGCCAACTATAGTCCATCAATTCACAGGCTTTTAATACAGGTCCCAGGTGGATAGCAAACAAAACATTCTCGACTGCTCTATTAGAGTATTATAAATGCGGGTGACTGCTCTATTAGAGTGTTTCGATCATTTTAGTGAAAGGATCCAACAAAGAAGTATGCATGTGCTGTAAAATACAACCTGTATATTGATATGATGACGGCATTTTCGTTGATTGTTCCCATTCCCGCCTCCATTCCCATTCCTATACTGGTATTTCTATACATTGCGATAATTGGTTAAGCAAGATGATCGGTATGGTATTACTGGTAAATCGCCAACCACTACATAATGAACACCCCAACCCCTTCTAATATTTAACTCTCCACTGTATTGTACACACCTTCTTAGTATAAGTCATGATCTTCACTCGAAGGTGAGTAAACACATATGTTGTTCCAATTGATAACAGGTTAGTTGTATGTAGCAGATGTCTGTCCTACAGAACACAGTCAGTCACGCACCTGCACAGCACACATTACATTACAATTAGACATGCAAAGCCTACAACAGATTTCTGTACAATAACTTAGAACTTCGATATCTCTAGCTGGTTAAACAAAAAGCTTGCTTTTGAAATGCACCTCAAAACAACCATTTTCAGTGACCAGTTAGATACATTGCCCCTACTACGTGTTATATTATGTTTAATTCCAACAATACAACATTGGCACGCTGTACTTATAAAGATACAGATGGCATTTGCACAATGTTTATAGCTTAAATTCCCTACTGAAAATATAGAAGATTTCGGGTGGCTAATTTCACTTTAGAATAATTTGCTCAGCTTGCTCTATATTCATAGCCTCTACCCAAAACATTCTATAACACAGCATACCAAATTGGTACACATTTCCCAAAACTTGTCTGAAAAGTGAAAATGTCTCAAGGACCAGATGAGAAACTAAAATTCAATCCTATAAGTGATGAAGTAAACACATGCTGAGTACTGAATGGTATTAGGGGCCTAATACAGTATCGTGTATAAACCTATAATGACTAGATACATTAGAATGCCAAATACGTATGTCTAGCACTGCTGCCTAATTGAAAAGGAACTTTATATCATATAGTATGTATATAGCAGAATGATAACAGTATCAGTGCACACATTAACGTTGAAACAAGTGCTAACCTGTACTACAATGTGACAGGAATTAGAGTAGTGAAGATCAATAAGTTGGACCATAAACACTCTCTCTTTAATAGTAGTCCTGCAACAAACACAGATCAGTATTACGGTTCGCAACACACACGCACACACACACACAATGTGTACATGTCAGTGTCACACATTGCACACATACATACAACTCCACCAGAGAATTCAGTACTGGAGGCTAAGCTCAATAAGAGATGGAAAGGTAAGTTAAGTACGTACACATCACTACTAAATTCAGCCATACATACATACATACAACGGAAGCAAAAAAGCTATTTTAGTGGTAAGTATCAAACACTTAAACACTAGTTACGCTGAATCGACTTTTAACAATAAACAATCACTTAAACCATCACAATATTATGATAGTCATAATTGTGTTGTATGTTTATTTACACATACCATCAATAACATAGTCCAACATGTAGGAGGTCAGCAATCCAAGGTGTGATATTAACTGTGTGTTTGTCTTGTAAATGGATACATTGAAATATACATAATTCTTCATGCACTATTAATCCACAAAGGATTTCAAGCAAGCCCTAATTTAGTAGTCAATATGCACTTGATGCAGTTGGAACCTACCTTAACAAACTCTCCAAATTAAGCACACAATAGAAAACCTCTATGTTACAAGGGGGTTAGTCCAACAGGTCTGGCTTAATGAATTAATATTCTACTCTATAATTATATCCACCAATCTGCTTTGCATGCTGATTTTTAAAACTTGCTAAACTATTGCTAAACTTTCGTTAACAGTACCATGCAGGATAATTTTGGTATGAAGACTGTTGGAAAACTTGTGAATAACTGAGATCTATATATATAGAACTTTTCTTGTAATACATTTCATTTAAAAAATACTGTAATACTGCATCTATGCTCTTTACTACTACACACAGACACACACTTACACACAGTCATACACACAACACTATACCGTGCGTACATGCACACACACAATTGGCAGATATACAAATATGTGTATACCTGTATAACATACTGTTGGCTACTAACTGGCCATACACACTGAACTCTTTCTGAATTGAAGATTGTTCCTTGTGGCCCTCAACCTGTTGTACTAACAGTTGTACAGTACAGACATCAGCTGGTATAACAGGTGGTGGAGTCACTGTAGATGTTAACAACTGGTATCCACTGATCTCCAAGTAAACTAACTGGTTACGTCTTGTGCTCATGTTCTTCTGGTAGGCTAATGTAAAGCAACAAGAAGAGTTGCATATAGTATAGAAAAATTTTGATGCATAGATACAACAGAAATGGTACATAATAGTTCTTCACGATATCTGACTTAGAAAAGCTAAAGATTGATTACAGTACAAGACATAAAATGCTTGAGAACATCCCCATTAAATGACGTACGGCTGATAGTTTTGATCACAGGGAACAACCTTCGCTACAGGAACACACTAGCAATGTCTACGCTTTACTATATGAATTGTTGCAGAGCACAAAGTCTTTACTTGAGACAAACAGACCAATAAGTGTGTTTACCTGGGATGATATCCATTGGCACTGGTTCTGATAGAATATAGTTCCATTTTGTTAATAGCATAACATCATTCATACAGTCCAGAGATACACTGCTAGTCACCTAACAGAGCAATAAGCTATGAATGCCAAATACATCATCCTAACACAGGAGCCTACAAGCAGTACATAGCTAGTACCCTAACAGTGATAACTTATGAGTTACTGGTAAACAGTACACAACACAGAAACCTCACAATAACACAGACACAGTGAACCATAAAAATGCTATGAAGTGGCAAGTAATACTCTTACCAGGTAAATACCCATTGTGTAATTACATAAGTAAAACAATTGGACAGCAACAGGTGGCTACCAATTACATAAAGATACCACCACTACAACAATATCGATACACAACATGGTTAGTGCCTTTTTCGTGAAGTATTATCACCATATATACCCTTTGTTAAATGCTGCAGCGTTTATTACCTTAGTTTCAAAAATCGATGCGATGACTATTTAAAATCAGCCACCACCCGATATTTGAAAACAACGTTCAAGCCATTATTTTTGAAACTGATTGTGGCACCACTCAAGTGTGGTTACTATTGATGGTACGGTGAGGAAATATGGTAAGGAAAGTTGTTTTCTTTTCGTTGGTATTCAAGTCCCTCACTGAGTTTATCAACCAGTGATGCAACACGGTACACCTGCATTACGTAACATTACAGAAAACATCCCAGGTAAAGAGCTGGATAAAATTGGTGTGCTTGACAAGCACCACTTAGTGCTAAGTAGAGTAGTGTTCAAACTTGTATGTACATATCACAATGGGGTGTTGTTAAGTGCATGAAGTTTAACTATCTAATGTAGGTCTCCCTTCCCTTAGTAAAAACAGTTAAAGAATTTGTTGCACTTACTTCACAAGCAATGCAACCAGTTCCATCTGAGAAGAAAATCTCTCCACTGTAACCATCACCTGATCCACTATCAGTGACCAGCCTGCCCAACAGGATCACTGGCTCCACTGGAATACTACCAGCATCTGTAACAAACAGGATAACTAAATCTGAATGCATTTTTTGAAAATGTATGCTTAGTAATACATCAGTTCTTAGACAGTTTGGCCATGCACAAGTGTCCTGTTTAACATGGTGCTGCATGATCACTCCACTACATTATTTCCAATATGTGGCCAGCTGGAAGGTTTTAAAAATATTTCAAGCTATGATGAATGCAACATTATTTACTTCATGGCTATAGGAAACCTTCATATTGTATATTGGGAGAGAATATGGGATGTATTACACAGTTTCATGCATTAGAATCATGCAACAACATCTGACAATACGTGGCCTGTGATGCCACAGATGTCAAGTGGTCTGGCTGGTTTTGCTGTGCCCTGCCATAACTGGTCCTCCCCAATAAAACTTCCACTACCAGCTTCCAAATCTTCCTCCTTTATCTACAGTATATAGTCTTGGCTGCAACTGCATGACAGTGTAAGAACTATTTTATATCTATAGTATGTATGCGTTGAGCTGGATCCTCTAAAACATTTAATAACTCACGGATACAATTAACCATGATCTTGAAATTTGGCTCATTTGTAGTACTGCTTGACCCGCTAAAAATATTTCAAAAACTTTTTGTTCAAATGTCCAATATGATATTCAATCAAATTTTTCACCATACATTTCCTGTGAGGAAGCCATAAAAGTGTCGCATCGATTATAGCTCTCTCCCAAACTTGTTATGGAGCGTGTCTGTTGGTAACACCTTTGCTGTTACCACCAATCATCTGGTTGGCTGAAATGTTACCTCTCTTGAGAAAAAATCCACTTATAATTTTAGTTGTTTTTCAGGATCCAGCTCAACTTGTACATGCTATAGGTGTCAGCAGCAAATTAGCTTGACATGTGACAAAAGTTATCCACTTTTCATGCTTAAAAACAACATAACCATGTGTCCTTCCGCATGTCTGTGACCTATTAATACACCTGTATTCACAGATTGCCAACCACCCTACACCTCAGCAAATTTCTAAGTTCTCTTCGCCATTGACAGTTACGTATACTAAAGAAGCCATATAACAATAAAATTACAGGATTTCGTTCTTCTGAGGCTGAAACAGCACTCCTTAGATCACATATAGCGTCTCTGTGTGGTGAGTCCTTCTTCCTATAATTGCGCGATCAACGAGAGACCATACAAATGCACTCTAGCAAGTGATGATGCTTGCACTGATATCAGATTATTCATTGTTGTGAATTTCATTTCTATAAACCAATTCCTTGTACACAAAGCAAGTGGTTTGCTTATTACTGGATTAAAATTAAAACTAAATTGTATGGTGCCATATTGTCTGACCATATTGTGTAAACGAAATGGCCTCAAGCTGACCAGCCTTTGTTGACGAACCATAGTTTATATGTACTGCCTCTTCCATATGCTTAGTCTGACTTTGTTATTGAGAATGATGTGTACAGCAAGATTAGCTACTCTACTACTAGCTATATAGGATGTGAATACGGCACTGTGTGTGTGCTGCTTGCTTGTGCTTGTGTGAAAGAAAAAGATTACTTCCACTAGCTCATGTTCCACTGGTGACACTGACTAGGTATAGTAGATGACCCAGTCAGATGTAAATAAGTACAAACGGTTAGGCGTGGTCTTCCACGTGTAGCTCTTACTATATATGCAGTCACTGCACATTCTGCCTATATCCCTGGCCCAAAACTACAAACACAACTACTTCCTTTAATACACAAGGTAGCTAATTATTTACATACATATATCATGCAATACCACTTGCATTTAATCTTTATAGGCTTACATGGCTAATCACAAGGTAGCAAAGCAATCTACCCTGGTTATATTCTGTTACTCTGTTGCACCAAGGTGTCTTTCAAGTTAGCTAATCCATAAGTGGATTTATAAAAAAGGAGACATACATATTGAATAAGAAATAGGGATTGCTGAAAAAAAAATGAAATAAGAACAGATTGTTGGATTAATCGACAAGATGGTTACCTCCAATAAACCCATAATGACATGACTGCTTACTTTAACACCGAGTCAAGGGAATTACAGGTGTGTCGGATGTACATAACTTATAATTATGCATAATCCTTGTTGATTTAAGTCTTATTTCATGGTGTATTTTATAAAAGCATCCCTGTTCCCACTTCCTTACTTAAAATATCTAATTTTTTAATACATCTATGATATCATAACCATGCAATATTCTGTCCTTACTGAACACTCATGGCTTTGTAATACAAAATAGCATAGTGCAAATATTCTAATACAGTTAAGACATAATAACTTGTTATGTGAAGGAGTGTACATAGTTTGGGCCCACATGGCCTGTTTTTTGTGCATCCAGTCACATAAGGTCTAGGGCCTTGTAACTCTAGCAGGCTAGCAGAATCAGCCTAACATTGTAAATGGAGCTTGGAAAACACTTGTTTACTAGCAAAAATAGTGTTAGAAAAATAAAATTCAATCCAGTAATCCAGTCCAGTAATTAGACTGTCAGCTATTAAGTAGTTTATTTGCCAACATCTTACTGACGTAGAAAATGGTGGATATGATTTGTCAATTGGTAGTTAGCCACTAATTTCTTAATACCAACCTAGCTTTCTTCACTACAATGAACTCTGCATGTCAATACTAATAGCTACATAGGTATAAAGAACGCAGCACAAGTGAACAAATAGCCTTGTTCTAGCTCCGGGATGTGTCAGTTGTGCATAGCGAATCAAATTGCATGTCCGGCTTAGTGACTAGGTGATTAGTTGGCCCATGCAACCTAAACTAAGGGACTGGGGAGAGATAGTTGTGTTCGACTACAATACATACATATAACGTGATTTGTGCTGAATCAGTGGAGGGGCTCTTATGCAACTTCCAGCCAGAGGGAACTACGTAACTGTAACACACACACGCACGCACACACACATACTGGGTGGTTAAGGGAGTGGGAACAAGTTGCAGTACTGCAAGTGGTTGAAAAACCAAGGCTGCTGCAACTGGGTTGGGGCAGGGTACCGATTTTGGGAAGACAGGTTATGTAGCATGACAGATCAGCCTTCTCTGCATTGTAGTAAAGCAGTAAATCCAAACACAGTCATGTACTAGCCACACATACATGTATGTACCCACCCTAGATAAGTACTGTACACAAATGCTATTAGCCAAGGTAACTATAAGCACTGCAGTCGTGTTACATGACAAAAAATATGGAGTATGCTCCACCTTTAAAGCAGCCACACAAACAACCACACATTGAACAGAGTATTTCAGATCAATTCTATACAGAAGTTTAGTAGGTATGCAAGAGCACCAAACTGAGTTACACCAAGTAAATAAAACACTACTCATCACTGCTGGTAGCTGTGCTTCTGCAACTCATGCAAGTTTTACTGAAATTATTTAATGAAGCCATCATCACATCTGCTGTAAATGCACACTAGGATTAACACTACCTTTGCCAGTGGAGCCATTTTCTTCGCTCAGAGATGATTGCATTGCGTGATCAAAATTTGTCACCAATTCTTTTACAGTCATCAACTTGACAAATGCCTTTTTTGTGCACGCCAGCACACCGGCAGCTGCTTGCACGATCTCTGATTGCCATGTGGCAGGCGAATCCGGTTCCACATTGCGTTGGAGATGATTCAACAGTCGTGCTTCAAGCTACGAAATCGAAAAGGACATTGCAATTGCTAACTCAACACCTTGCAACTAAGATTTACCTGCAAAATAGTGCTCATTTCATGGCAGCGGAAACCAGAAGACGCTGTTTGTTAGAGAAGACTAGAATAAATGGGTCCGCCTTAGCGGCCACAAGTGGCTAAAAACTCGGTCTGCGGCTTTTGTACATTGGAATTGTTCAAATTCTACAAAGACCCATTTGACCATGTTAATATACGGAGAAATCCTTATACAGTACCACAATCACATTTTTCACGCGCGGGTGTTTACGTTGCCATGCCACCGAAGAAAAAGAAAACCGGTAAAGGGAAAGCAGCCAAGAAGAAAAGGGATGCGCCTGTAGATCAGAACAAAACAACATGTAATCGATTCTTAAAGGCTTATATTAAACACTGCAATGACCAGTCGGTGTTATCATGCGCAGCGATTTTACAAGAATGTCGCCGCTGCATAGAGGAAGACCAATTGATCAATAAGGTCTGTTTTATAAGTATTTAACATGTTTTATGATGCGTGTATAGTTTAACCAGCCTAGTGAAGTAAAAAAAAGGCTGACTAGGGTGGTCTATAGTATAGCTACAACACTACGTTGAAGCTACTCCAGCAGCTAAATGTTCTCTGTAGCTATTCTTAAAAACGCATGTAACACCAGGATGTATGGTAAATAGTGGTTGCAGGTATTTTGCCACATTTTGGCCATCATAATCAAAAGCTTTCACATTGAGTTTTTTGTGCTTTGTGGCATAATAGTTCTAGTTACAGCTGTTAGTTTGTGTATGAGGCTTCTGGTGTATCCCCAAGACTCACTGTATAACTTCACTAGAACACTTTGAAGTTTGAATGTTAACAATGCTGTCAGTAGAACTATCCCAGCTTTGACCTTTTAGTTCTAATAGAGTGTAGTTAGCATTTTGTTGTCTTTACACAGTTTATCGTAGAAGAACCTGTCAAATTTGGTGCAGATGGAGAAAGAGAGAGACCCGCTTCTGTTCCTCCTGCAGATGACATCAATCCTGGTATTTCTCTAAAGCCGGTACTGAAGGCCCTAGAAGAAATTCAATACCCTGGTCTAGTTCAGATTCATGTGTGGCACTTCCCGATGAGAGAAGAAGTAGATTCCAGTGCAGCGTGTTTGGTGAGAAATGTTTACGTGACGTAATCGTGTATAAACTGATCATTTAACATGTGCACAGCAACTTTTCTTGGTGTATTCTAGAACTATTGGTCTATTTATGCAATATAGAAGAGAACAATTTAAATTTTGGGTTCTAGACAGCCAACATGAGACAAAAAGTGGCCTATGTCAAAGGTGTTTTAAGGCTGGTCATATACTGTAGGCAGCAAGTTTCTGATAAGAATCTCTTAATTGTATTTGAAAGGCTGGGGCAGGTGTGTGTGGTGGCTGATAGCTGGGAGGATTATTCCTCTGTTAACACTGGCATACCCCAAATATTTACTTCTTCTCACCTACCTTCAACTACTTCATGGACCTTTAAGCTTTGATATATGTATGCATGGGATGTTAGACTCTTGCAAGTGTGTTGTCTGTGTCGCAGTTTGTGCAGGCATAATAGTAGTTATAATTTACATTGATTACAGGCATTATACTTGGAATCTAACATGGGAATTAATGTTAAAGTGTTAGAGCTCAAAGACAACAACATCAGTCTATGGGCAATGAATAGAATATCAAGGTAGGGAAATGTGTTACTGTATAACTGTGAAAGGACCACCCTTATTGCGTGGACACCTTGATATACACTGTACTTCTCTATGGTCCCAGTAATTTAAATCGTACGTATGTGTATTTATGTTAGAGAAGCAATGAAACATTCTTCATGGTGTTTACCTTAGTTCCATAGTGGTAGACAAAAGGGTCCAGATAATTTGTTAAGATGTATGATACTTAATGACAGAACCCTATTCAATTACTCTAATAGAACATACATTTACTGCAATAGAACACACACTATTGATGAAATAGGATAGTCACTGTTTTGACATTTTGGATAAGTTCAGATAATTGAGGTTAGGTGCATTGTACCAAGAGTGAATAATAGAGAAGAGAGTATCCAACTGCCATATACCATATCAAAAATGATCTTGTAAAGTCCACTCTGCTTGTTAAAATATTTTCAAAGAAGGTGTTAAATTAGTCTATTACATGTAACAAGTGGTGTGCACATAGGCTTTGTATTGTGTGTAAGTGTTAAAGGTGATGATTACTAGATATGAACACTTTTATGATACCCTAAATTTTACTGAAATATGCAGAAAGAAAGACTTAACAGGATCATTTTTAACATGATATATGGCAATTGGATACTCTCTTCTCTATTATTTACTCTTGATTGTACCAATACTATAATGCAACTACTTATGTACTTCTCCTAAGGATTAGCATAAAGAATGAACATGTACAAGCTCTCTTGAATATTATGTGGTCCCAGCCCATGTCTAATATGCTGTGCATATATAATTATATATAGATGGCAACTATATACGTATAGTGTTTCTGTTTTTCCCATAGAGCACTCCCTGTTTGTGCACTGTGTGTGTTGGTACTGGATCACAATTGGATGCCTGATTCACTACTGTCATCATTGTGTAATGGACTAACTGGTAATCGTGTGCTACAATGCCTTAGCCTAAACTATTGTATGATGACTGAGACAGCTGGTCTAATACTTGGCCCAACCATTGTCACTACACTAATAAGGTAAGTGTAGAACTCATCCAAAGCACATTATATCTGATTATTTGTTTATTTCTGGGAATAATATGTACCGGATTTCCTCATAAAAGGTTACATTCAATTAAACGCCTGTCTCAATTATAAGCAGGGGGTTTTCAGCACCTTTGGAAAATAAGTACCTGGTCTCAAATAGAGGCCTGGGCTATTACTTGAGTCTACTGTTAATGGCTTTAATTGCTCCCCTTGCTGCTGCTTCTTCATACTTGAGTTTAACTTTAGAGCCTTCTGAGGGATGAAGGTACCACATGAGTATAGTCCGGGCGAGTAGCATGCATGCAGATATATACAATGTAACTATTTTCCAATCAATTTAAGTCTTGTCTATACTTGTTCATATGTTCAACACGCTGTATCACTGTTTTTCTATGTTTACCATTACAGTAATCGGTAATTCCATTCTACCATCAGCCAAATTCGATAAAACGCTGGACGTCGGTTGGATCAATCCAAAATAAATGCCAGGTCTCAAATAAAGGCCCTATCCATTTACAGGCCAGGTCAAAAATGCTTGAGGAAATAAGGAAATACTGTAGTTGTAAAGTATGTTGTACTATATGTATGCTTATAACAACTTGGTTGTACCAAGAGTCCTTAATAGAGTCCATCTCTATTATGGACGCTTGGTTGCACCTTGTGCAATAATTTCAGAATTATAGCTCAGGTTATTGTGCTAAAGAGTACCACTTGATTTCAGACCGGGGTTGAAACCACCAGGTCAGTACTACTGACACACTGATCTTGGTAGTAATCCAGATGGAATGCAGATATGTTACTTGTTAAATTAAAACAGAGAGATGCGTCAAGTGCTACATCTGTGCACAATGTTGGCAGCCATGTAGCCCTGCATTTTTAAGTAAATGGGTAACTAGTTACTTGACTTAACACAGGACAATTTTTCGTATTAAACATTCGAGTTTGCTTGTACACATCATTGATAAATAGGCATTGTTCCATGGAAATCTACAAATTGATTTATTACCATTCAAGCGATTGCACAACTGGATCTACAGTATAATATGTACTTCAAGTCAACTAGTTTTTTTTCTTCTATTGTTTGAGCTAGTACTTATCAGTAAGCTCTCTGATGTATTGTCCATCAGTGTCAGATATTCAACAAAACAGATGACACCCAAAAAAATGTGCCCTGGTCCATCTGGATGATCCAACCAGTGTCAACCCTTTCCCAACAATACAATCTTTGTGCATGTGAATGAGTGTTACTTGATGTACCAGCAAGGGCGGCTCTAGGATTTTTGGTGACTGATTTCTGATCAAGAAGGTGAAGACCAACAAAAGGTAACTGCATGCTGAGAATAACTGTCTATATATTAACATCACTGATAAAGTACATAAACCTACATACATAGCTTGCTATGCTACTGCTCAGAACACTGTGACTGCTTTATTAGAGTGATTGACTGCTCTATTAGAGTATCTCGATCTGAAAAATGACTGGTTTCCAGAAACCTCAAAAAAAAACCCTGGAACCGCCCCTGACCAGAGATGAGAACAGTGGAGACAGACAGGGTTGAATCCAGAAATGTTGTATGAAGCCTTAACTTGTGTATGTCTGCAGTGATCGTTGAGTGGTGGCTATTTTATGTGGTAGTCAATATTGACTACAATGGGCACATCCCTTAATGTACAAATATGTACATGCTGTCTGTTGTGAACTACTACATGATGATGTACGTAACATACATGGAATTGTCTGTGAATGACCTGCATTCCCTACAAATATTCTACTTGTCAGTATTTCGGTATTAACAGTGTACATGTAGACATGTTACTTGTATAAATACATGAGAACGCTCTTCATCATTTGAAAACATATCCAGATTGCCATTGTGCAGCAGTTACATAGTAATAGAGCAATGGATATAAGCTAACAAAATTTGCTTGCAGCGTGTACTAGCATAAAATAGTTGCAGTTATATAGCAAAATATAATTACAGCATGAGAAATATATAGCTATTTAGTCACTGTCAGTAACGGTCATCACATCCAAGCAGTCCTTCGTGGTTGTGGAGCAACAACTGCTGAATTAAACTTGTCCCTACATGTAACTCTCTTCAATACCCTCATCATCGGCTCACGGACTTGCTTGTAGTACAGGCCATACACAAAGGGATGAAGGAGGAACACCAGATAGCCAACATTTGGAGTGATTACATATTTCACCAAGTCTCCATAAAATGCAGAGGTATCTAGCACAATTACTGGAATGTACAGTAATGGGAAGAACAGGCCAAGTGCTGAACTACCAAGAACAACTACCAGCAATGTTATCATCGGCTTGAGGTGTTTCTTGATGGTAGCTTGCTTCTTCTTTAAGTTGTTTACTGCTTCGCTGGTTGTTCCTGATAACTTGGACTCCTCTCGTATCTGCCTCTGAACCTGATAAGCTTTGAAAGATAAGTAAGCATTTGAACTGATGTCATCAATGACACAGTGAAGTTGGGCAGCATATAGGTAAGCAGTGTGAAAAGAAGTGCATTACCTTCTGAGGAGCAAGTACCATACTGTGCTATTTTGATGTAACCGTCATTGAAGAATGCTTGTGAATAAAGCAGAATAGCAAAAAGCCAAGCAGCTGTAATTGAACCGACAATAACACGAGGCTTCATGGTCTTCCTGTGCTTAAAAGGAAAGGCTATAGCTATTACCTGATCAACTGATATCATCAGGTATGTGCAGTATATCACAAATACCGGCATCACTAGGAATATGAAAAGCCTGCAGTTGACAAAATCTCCCACTCCAGTGGCATACCCAATCATCATGATGCTAGCCTGAATAGTGGTGAGAACTGCTGATATGATATCGGTGATCATCAAGTTAGCCACAAAGATGTTATGTGGCTTGTGTAACTTTCTTGTAGTTTTGATGGTGAAGAAAACCCAACCAGCCATCATCAAGATTATCAGTGTGGCAATCCACTTGAATACCAATGACAGGTAAGGGAAATATCCTGGAAGATGAGGACCTTGTTGATCAGGTGTTGTTGTTCCTGGAGTGATCCCTAACCCAGAACCAGACACATCACTGCTTCCTTCCATTTTAAGAGCTACAACCTTCACGACTCTAACCCAGAAGTGACACTGAAGCCTTAGTATCCTCTTGACACAATCTTATTGAACAGCCTATAGTGTTTGTTTACTTGTTTAAAGTACAAAGTGTGTTTGCTAATTGTATGTATTTTAGACATTAGATTCAAATGATTATAGGATATTTGTTGCAGTAAATTTTCATTGTTATGCTAGGTATTCAATAGAAGTAAAGCCATGTAGATTGAGCATGATTCTTCTTGATCTATGTATTTTAGGCAAACCTCGATCTCAGTTATGAATCGAAGATGTCCGACCTGTATAAAAGGGCAGGTACTAGCTACTGTGTAATCTGCACAATAGCACATGTATCTTTGGCATCATGCAGATAGTTAGTGTTATCAAAGCATAGATCATCAGAGCATTTAGCGAGATTGCCCAGTGCTATAATTACAAGCCTCCATAGAATTGTGAACTACTCACTGGTTTTTTCAAGATACAGTCATCGAATTTTGGATGGACAAGCAGTAGTAAATAAGCTGCATGTCTTCAGAAGTCGATTTTTTATACTCGCCTCTGCCTGGATGTTTTTAAAAAGCCGTTTCAAATCTTTGGTGTGCGACATGAACATGTGAACTAAGAAAAGTAGCTCTGCACAATGGTAGACAATTAGGAAATCCAGTACCATTGAGTGAAGCGTGAAGAAAGAGTTCCCATGCTCTGAAGGGCTAAACTTGAAACTCACACTACCTGAGAATTCCTGTTTATTTGTAAAGGGTAGAGAACAAATGTTTTCATAGATTTCTGTT
Source organism: Dysidea avara (assembly GCF_963678975.1). Taxonomy (NCBI): domain Eukaryota; kingdom Metazoa; phylum Porifera; class Demospongiae; order Dictyoceratida; family Dysideidae; genus Dysidea; species Dysidea avara. The sequence goes on along the minus strand of NC_089283.1, from coordinate 17,272,134 downwards.
AGTACACACGGGCACTTTATGGTGATAGCTTGCTTGTTTCAGGCCATGTAAAGTTTATGGAGAAGCCATATGGAAACTATTCCCAGCTACCTTTACTTATTTTTGACATCATAAGTTTAAACCTTAGTTGCATGTCCTGTGCTGTAGAGCAGGCATGCTGGTGCTACATGCTACATGTACAAATACATTCCATTTTTGTTGTCAGTAAGTTAAATGTCATGTAAAATCTGAAATAGTATTACAGCCTGCATGACCAGTACTACTACTGTAACTCCTCGTCCACCTGTGGAAACATATAGCCGGGTTGTACAATACTACACAGATGTCTCCGTAACTCACCTACATGCTATTATACATCATTTTAGTGTACTTGTAGGATGGCATAAAGCAGCCACATGTTCTGATATTTATCGATTCAATGTGCACGTAGGGAAGGTACCAATGATAGTACTCCATTATAGCAGTAATATAATACTAACTTTTTTCAATATTGAAAAAGTAAACAAATTAATGATATTGTCTGATTCTGTTATTCTCCTGTAGAAAAGTAAAAAAGAACAATAAAATAAAATGTAATTCCCAAACTTTGGCTGAATGTGTAATACTCCACTGAACAAACCAGGGGCAGAGAAATAGGGGGCAGAGAGGCAACTGCCCCCGTACTTTTACAAGTGGAGGGGCAGTTCCCCCTCAGTTTTTCCAATGCCCAGTTGCTAAAGTGAAGCAACTGTTGTAGCCATTTAGCCAGCTTACTTGCCTTGATTTACTGGGAGATTCGTGCTAAAGGATATGCAAGAATGGAATACTGCATGAATCAGTGCTGGGAGTACACGAGATCGATATACTCTAATAGAGCAGTCACCTAACTACTCTAATAGAACATTCAGTAGAATCGGTTCTACTATGCAATTAATTCAATCTGTCTCCATTAACACGTTATATCTATACGTAATCAATAGCATGAGTCTGTCTGAAATACCTTCATTTACTGATGTATCTACAGTATCTTAATGATAGTCATTGTTATAATAGTATAGGAGTATCCTATTTGAGTATATACACATGTACCACTGAAAATACTCTCAAATTCAATCTCAAAGCCTTCAAATCTCAAAATTTTCCTGTGGGGCATGCCCCCAGACCCCTAGTATTGGCATGCTTTGCATACGAAATACAGTTACAGTTAATGATTTTAAAACACTTAGTAACTTAGAGCCACCCCACATGACTTGCCCCCCCACTTGAGTACTGTTCTCCTCCTCTGGAACAAACTACTATTAGAATCATTTTTATTGTAACTCAGCATCAGAAGAAGAGAATACAACACACTATTACAGCTTATTTATGCTAACAGTCACAAAAGTTAAAGTTAAATGTCAGGCTGAAAATAACAGGTTTACAATAACAGGTACAAGTTTATTACAACAAATTAAAATTCAGGCTATTACAAATGTAAGGTTTGCATAATAATTGCAGAAATAAATTAAAGGGCCCAGTGGAAAAAGGGGACATGTTCCACTTTTAAACTTTTGAGAAAAACAGGCTTATAAAGTTCGCACATTTTTTCACTTTTTGTATTTATTTCCTTACTGTATACTTCACGGAGTTTATGCAGCTTGCTCCATTGTTCAGGTTGCAGGGTACGAATATCTGAGCCACACTTCATTTGGATGGTGTTGAATTTCCCATGGATTGACCAAAATTCATCTATGACTAATGAGCACTGATGTTTGTCAGTACCTTTTTTCTTCTGTGTATGTTGCTTTACTATGCCAGTGAAATCTTTAAAAGGTGACAAATCCATAGAAATACATTGAATGGCTTTTTAGGACAAGACTCTTATTCCAGCCTTCAGGAACAAGGCATACACTGTAACACTACCTTTTCTTTTTTTCAATATGGGCAAAATCTCAATCGTTTGGCAAGTAGGTATGACCACGCACTAAATTTTTATGGTCTATTTGTTTGAAATGTTTTTCTACTTGAAGGCTCCAAAAACAAATAATCTGAAAATTTTTGACCAAAGCAACTATCTGAGTAACAAGTGAGCTGTTGTATGTTAGTTGGCAATGTATGTTTGAAGATAGGAGCAATTTCATCTGCTCCTCTACTTGCAACAGTTTCATCCCAAATATATATGTACATGTTTGCAGAATGAGAAATTGTACACCCACAGTTGCCTTGAATAAACTATGGAACTATGTGTCAAGGTTGGTCTGCATGTGGCCGAATGTTATTAACTGATGATTTGTTGCTTGCTTTGCAGCATCTGCATCTTTCTTAAGGGAACTATAGCCTTGACTTGCTTTCTCTTGATGCTCTGCAAGCTGAAGTTCTTCATCTGATGCGCTATATGTAATAGATCACACTTTACAAGTACAGTATCACTGTGTGGATAGCCAAAACTTAGGTTGAACTCCTCATTAAATACTTTTCTGTACAGCCACTCTTAACCTGTGGTTTAACTGCAGTTTCATATACTTGTGGCTCATACTTTTGTAAATAAATTATACATTCTAAAAATACTGAGATTCTCATTTAAGTACTTCCTTTCCTGATATCTTTTTGGGAATAATGGCTTTTTCTCCGAGGGAGCGATTTCATGTGCTCCCTGATCTTTTCTATTGCCTATTCTGGTCTTTTTTAGGACGATTATGATGTCTTCCCTGCTCATCACCAGATAAAATAACTCTACTGAGAATTTTTGCTGCTATTATTTCAACTCACCACTTCCCGACTTCATGTAAATTACAGAAGGTCTTTTAGATACTTCTACACACTTCCCATTGCTCAAGCGAACACTATAAGCAAAGTTGTGCCTCTTGAGAGGTTTTTGTGTTCAACATTTTCAAATTTCTTTTTTCTCAATCAATCCATAAAGATACTTGTTTTGCTCATGATGGCTTTCCAAAGCGCAATAGCTTTCAAATATTCTTTCCCTGTCGATTTCAGTTACTTTCCGTCAACAATTGAATACACAATTGCAAGTACAGGCAATGGGCTGAATCCTTTCTTTGGCACTTTGGCTTCACCTCTGTCTTTTCCTAACTTCCTTTTCTTCTTTTTACAATTCTGTTCCATCCTTAAATGTTTCCTTCCACGGTAAGATTTGCAACTCCATGCAGGCGTACTTAAACACGAGGTATCCATTTTCAGCTCACATGATTTTTAATTATGCAACCTTTTTATAAGGCTACGTTACACTGCGTAACAGCTGAAATGAGCTCTGAAACTTCGCATGTTTATTCTACTTTCATAACACTTTCTTTTTGACTAATAAACTAAAAATGGCACATGTTCCACTGTGTTCTTCAAGTACCAAAACAGGGCATGACATCAAAAGCAGTCTAGTTGTGAAAAGGATATAGAGGTGATATGAATATCACTAAAGCTATATTTGGCAGCCACCTTTGGTATTACATATTTTCCATGCTGACCTATACGTATGTTGGGATGGCTGCACTGAATGCACTTTTTTTCACAGCTTGGCTGTTTTGTATTAGTTGTATATGTGTTGTGCATAGTTGAACAATTGTCTGTTTAGCTAGGGATGGTACATTAGTATACTGCCGGGGTGCTTGAGTGAAAAGTAGCATAACACCACACTTCATACAGATTCATGCACTTACAGTATATATTGTCGCATTAAAATAACAATTTTTACTGCAGCATGATTATAATACATATAGTTACTGTCACAAGAAGTGTCATCACATCCAAGCAGTCCCTTGTGGTTGTGGAGCAACAACTGCTGAATTAAACTTGTTCCTGCATGTAACTCTCTTCAATACTTTCATCATCAGCTCACGGACTTGCTTATAGTACAGGCCATACACAAAGGGATGAAGGAGGCGTACCAAATAGCCAAGATTCGGATCAATAACATACCTCACCATGTCTTCATAAAATTTAGGAGCATCTAATGCAATTACTGGAATATGCAGTAGTGGGAGAAGTAGGCCAACTGCGGAACTACCAAGAACAACTACCAGCAATGTTATCATCGGCTTCAGGTGTGCCTTTATGGTAGCTTGCTTCTTCTTTAAGTTGTGTACTTCATTACTTGTTGTTCCTGATAATTTAGATGCCTCTTGTATCTGCTTTCGAACTTGATAAGCTTTGAAGGATAAATAAATGTTGAGAATTAAGACAGTTAGTGATACGGTGAAGATGGGTAGCGTGGTAGTAAGAAACATGAAAATTACGGTGCTTCCTTTTTCCGAAATGCATATACCATGTTGTGATATTCTCGTGTAACCAGAATTGAAAAATACGTGAACTTGTAGCAGAATAGCTAGAAGCCATGCAGCTGTGATTGAACCGACAATAACACGAGGCTTCATGATCCTCCTGTGTTTAAAAGGAAAGGCTATAGCTATTACCTTATCAACTGATATCATCAGGATTGTGCAGTAAATCACAAGTACCGTGACCACTACAAAAAATGCATATATCCTGCAACTGATGAAATCTCCCACTCCAGTGGCATACCCAATCATCATACTGCTGGTGATAACAGTATTGAGTACTGCTGATATGATATCAATGATCATCAAGTTAGCCACAAAGATGTTATGTGGCTTGTGTAGCTTTCTTGTAGTTTTGATGGTGAAGAAAACCCAACCAGCCATCATCAAGATGATCAGTGTGGCAATCCACTTGAATACCAATGACAGGTAAGGGAAATATCCTGGAAGATGAGGACCTTGTTGATCAAGTGTTGTTGTTCCTGGAGTGATCCCTAACCCAGAACCAGACACATCACTGCTTCCTTCCATTGTAAGAGCTACAACCTTCACAACACTAACCCAGAAGTGCCACTGAAGCCTTAGTGTCCTCTTGACACAATCTTATTGAACAGCCTGTATATGTAATGCCCATAATTTTTTATTTTCATTGTGGTGCTAGGCATTAAATGGAAGGCTAACCAATTAACATATAGTGGAACATTGGCAGTGGAAAGATTAATGATTGAAGTGAGTGATTTGCCAAAGTTTTACCTTCCAAATTTTTTTAAATGTCGGCAACAGTGCACATTGCATGAAAGTATTTAGAATACAAACATGACATTTCTGCTTCAACAAGTTTGCCAAGAGCCAAACGGCTCACTGAAGGTAAAAGTAAATTGAACTAGCTAACGCCAACATGGCAAAACTGACAGAGAACGAACCACATGGCAACTAGATTATTTGTATCTTGCTGGAGCCCTGAGATGTGAAATGGGGAAGCAAGCAGCAGAACATGGGTGACAGCTTCAATACAATGCTTTTCAAAGGAGTATCGTGATTTGCTGAAACTTGAAGTAAGGAGGCGGAAAACCTTTATCAGATGGTCTTATTGTAACCTTCACCACTGAAGAAATCTAACACCAAAAAAAGCGATGACAGTGATGAGGACAAGGACAATAAGATGATGTCAATCATGCATTGGCGTACAAGAAGACTGGTTGGCTATTGTTTATTTGGTACAGCTGTAGGAATTAGATGCACAAGTGTAGCAATATGTCAAGTATGCAAGTAAATGTGGTTCAGTCATTTGGCACCTCGGTCCTAATTGCTGCTAGTAATGGCATAGTGATGGCTCATGATGCTGTTTGATAATAGTGGTAAAGTTAAATTCACAGATGATTGGGTAAAAGAGCATGTTAAAATGAATGGGTAATGTGAAGCGGAAGCCTGCAGTAAAGCAAAGCTGACCCCCAACAATTTGAGAAGTTGAAAGAAATTTTTTTTACAGGAGATTAAAAATATTGTTACCATTGATAAGATTCCTGATGATCTTACCTTAAACTTTAATCAGACAAATTCCATTTATGCCCTTGAGCATAGAGGAAAGAGAATTTGAAAGGGCAGCAATATGGAATTGCCAAAAATACGATAAGAAACAAATTTCAGCAGTGTTTTGTGGCTCAAGGACAGGAGATTTTTTGCCACTTCACTTGATTTATGAGGGAGAAACTTACCACCAGTATGATTTTCCATTTTTCCATTGACATGGAATCTCACACATTCAGACAATCATTGGTCAAACAGCTTAACAATGAAGCCATATTTTGAGAAGATTGTGCTCGCCTGCCATATGTGAATGAATAGCAAAATGAATTGAAGTTATCAAGTGACCACTCACTTTGTTGATTTTCGACAATTTCAAGGTCCAAACAACTTATTCCATTTTCAAGCTATTGATAGCCACAATTTAGATATTGTTTTGCTGCTTGCCAATGACATGCAGCCCCTGGATTTATCAGTTAAATGAATTAATCTGCTAGCACCCCCCACCCTTTCTAAATGAAACTCTGACTCCTAATTGCAGAGCAAAAATATTGACTACAAGGGAACCACCAGCAGCTATAGTGATGGGAACAGAGAAAAAGTTTTCTTCATTAAGACAACGTACTAAATGAGCCCTTATATCTCCTTGCTTCAGTTTTGGTTTGTTTAGGTTGATTTCATGAGCTATGACTGTTTGCAACAATGATGGCACAGACCCCACAGTCACTACTATCTTTCTGCTTTTGAGAACCCTAATCTTCTTGGATCCATATTGAAAGAGATCAGCAATAATGTATGCTGTCTGTTCATCACAGTAATAAAACAGGGAGCCATGCACTTTAACCTCACCAAGAGCATAGTTTAGCATTGATGCAACAATCCAGTGATACCTTGATTAGTATCATTTGCACTGCACCGAAACTTCACTAAGCTCTAACTTCTTCTCCTGGTATGAAGTGAAAACAAGACCATTCAGCTTGGAGAACTGGTGTTTTAGCAGTGAGTGTACAACATTTATCTAGTCAACTGTACTCCTATAATCATCCCCTCCAGGACGATAACGTAGACCTTTTTCACTGGTAGTAATTCTACAACTAGCCTAAATTTATTGCTTTTTTCAACTAAACTTACTGACTCAGACTTGCTTGCAGGTGAAGTAGAACATGTGTTTGGTATTCACTTATTGCCTCTAAATGTTTCTTTAAGGCTGTCACATCTCACGTCACATAAAGTACTTTCTTTAGCCTTCTTCCTTGCTGGTTGCAGTTAACATTAATTTTGTTGGTATGTACTGTACTTTGAGGTAAATTGGCAGAAAACTTTTTACTTCCCATTACCATACAATGATTGGTACTCCTCTTCTAACAAACAATGAACAAATGGCAGATGTTCTCCTTAGCACATGTCCAACAACCCTTTCTTCTCTGCCGATCACTTTCTTTACATCTATACAGCATACGAGTCACGGCTATTTCCAACTCATTAAGTACTTCTGTAGCAGGTGCTCCCTATAAACTCATGGTAGCCACAGATCATTTACCTGAATGGAAAGGTGTACACCATGTAAGATGCCATGTTGTGGCTCATGAAACATGATATCTTTTCTTTAAAGCGTACACCAATAACTTCCGAAGGTTTACTGTCCTGCTTGCAATGCTGATGCAGATGATTTATAGAAATGAGTCCACCAACGTTTTCTCTTGCCAATGCCATACTTGTACAATTCACCAATGTTTTACTCACCAATTTAAGGGTGCTCTGTACAGTCCGCTTATATGGCTTCCCATGAAATTTAATTTGTTCTATAACTTACAAATGGTTTAGCAAATGTTCTGTACTTTTTTACTGGATATAAGCTAACACTAGTACACAGTTTAGTACAAACCCAACTGCTAAATTTGCTTTAGAACATGAGTTACAGATTTTCCCTTTATACTAGAACTAGTCCTACAATTTACGCACAAGAGCCTTGATACTTTTATGATACACTATGCTAAACAGTACAAACCATTGTGTGTTTTTATTTTTGTCTTTTAGCTTCTCAATCATCACATATTTATCTTTCGGGTTGACACTCCCAGAAATCCTTTTCTTTACTTCCATGTTATTCATCATCTGAACTTGCTATTTAAAAATGGAAAACGCTCTTCTTTGGCAAAATTACTAAAGTAGCTTGTGTGAAAATTTCATGTCCATTGGATTAAAAATGATGGAGTAGTTCTAATTTAAGTGAGAGGGTGTAGAATAGTAAGATGCATGCGTTTGTTGCTATGGGATACCTAATTTATGGGTACTAAAATGTGTCGACATGTCACAGACTAATTAAGTGACCATAATATTTCTTTTAGTGCAAAACAGACTATGTCTTGGGAAGCCTTGTACAAACTGTACAGAGCACCCTTAATTCATTGATCATTTGCCAAAGTTTTACTCCACTAAAGTTGTCCACTATATGGTAGGTTGAGACAGTGATTCTTCCTGAACTCTGGTCCAATGTGCAAACTTCACTAACGAGCAACAATATATACACATTCGACAGAATATGTAGCACTAGTACCTGTTTTATGTGCAGGGTTTGTCCTATGATGTGTGTTAAATACTTTCATTTCTTACATACATAACTTCAGTAGTATACTGCAATAGTTACTATACCAGGCACCATTTACATGTGCCATTGAAATTTTATGGCATTGTAATCAGTAACCTATGACATTCTTCAAGTAGAGTGAGAGGATATGAGCAGGTTTAAGCATACAATTGAAATGTCTGTGCAGTAAGGCAATTGTTCACACTTGCACATATTTGGTGGAAAGGTGAGGGCCCCCTTAAGTTATTCTTCTTGGAATGGGGCTAAAAACCGTGGAGTAAGATTGATACAATCTAATAGAATGCTCAATTATCCTAATAAAGTAGTCATATATTATGTATATCGATATTTGGAATCCAGTGTCTGTGCAAATCTTAGCATGAGTTCCATACTGCAGAATACTTTTTTGCTTGGTTAGTGAAATTCACGCTATTATTGGCCATGTATCATGTATAATTATGAGCCTCACACAGTTGATAACCTCTAGCATTGCTTCTCTTGTATAGCTGCACCCTGTGTTGGAGCTTTGTGCTAATCTGCATGCACTTATCATCCATAACTTTTAGCAATACTGTAAGATCTGGTTAGTAGTGTACATATATGTTAAGTGCATAGTATTTATGTATTAACTCATTTCTTGTTACAAAAAGTCAAATATAGATTTTTTTAAAGAAGCAATTTGTGGCCTTTGCACCTGACCACAGTCACAAGGCTAGAGGCGAAATGAAGCAGCACATGGCCACCATTTCATGCTACAATAACAAGCTCACAGGTGGCATGTACCTTTTCTGGTTCCAACTAGTGTTTTCCTTCCGCTCCTTTCCTTTTATTTTCAATTACATGGTCGTTTCCTCCATGTAAGGAAACCATTAATTTTCCATATCAACACTTCCTTAAAGGAGCATATTTAAAATGCTTGTTCTGTACTGTACACAAGGGAGTAGATACATACTTGTAGCTGTACTTATAAATTGAATAATAGAAAAATGGTCATGCCCTTGAGTGATCAAAGCATGGTGGCCACACTCCTTAGTGATCCAGCTTCAATTGTGCTGTAGAAAACAAGACATGTAAACCATGTTTCTTAATCTATTGCACAGCTCATTCAAGATAAGCAGGAAGATCAAAAAGCAGTCACACCGTACGTGTACATCGTAGTAATGCTATATAACAAAAATAGTACAATAAAAAATTATCAAAATTTTAAATAGGGTTCCAGCGATAAAAACTAGTGACAAAAAGAGATGCAGTACTCCCTCTATTATCTGACTCCCTTGGGACCAAGACATGTTCAGACAATCAAAGCCCATTTATTTGTATACAGAGCCCTGTTCAAATACTCTAGTAGAACATACATCTAAGACAAAAAAAAAGAGCTCTGCTAGAGCAGTGCTGTTGGATAACCAAGTGTTTGGATAATATAATATAGAGGGTCAGATAATTGAGGGAGCACTATATCATGATATTACAACATAGCTATGTGGGAAAAATCCCTCCTTTGGCATTGCCCAGATGGTAATGTAGGGATTTTCCCACATAGCTATGTTGTAATGCCATCATTCTTCATGATATCTCTAGGTTTTATAGCTGGAACCATAGGCGGTGGAAAGGGGGGCTTAGCCCCCCCTCAGAATGATATCACACCGAAATTACCTTTCTTGGAGTGGGGCTGAAAACCGTGATAAAGATCGAGATACTCTAATAGAGCAGTCACTCTAATAAAGTAGTCAGTGTGTAGCGAGCTATGTAAGGATTTTTATGTAGTTTATCAGCTAGAAATGGTAGCTGGTGAGGTGGAAAGCTCTTGTCAGTTGGTTGTGACCTTTTTTTTTTTTTTGGTCTCACCTTACCAAACTATAGAAATAAGTCTGGATCAGCCCAGTCCCCCCTCATATTCAGGGGTTAATCTAGGGGGGGAAGGGGGGGCACAGGCCCCCTCTGGGTTAGCTATTGCCTCCCTAGGTTTATACCTAAAGCCTTGAGAAATGGAAAGGTTTAATTGATCCCAAAGTTGTATAATCCAATGGTCAATATTCAATGGCATCACAGTAAAATTTCACCAAAATTGAGTATATCTACACCTAAATTTTCAAAATTTTCCTGGGGGAGCATGCCCCCAGACCCCCCTAGAATCCGAAGCGACTTACTTCGTCCCCTCTAGGTTAATATTCTGGGTTGAGCCCTGATATTAACTACTTCCTCCGCCGCTTGCTGGAACCCTACTTCCTTGTAAATTTATAATTGTATAGTTACTTATAAATGAAGATATAGCATTACGTTTGTCATTTTTTGCATGTATTTAGTGCTTACCGTGGTATTTTAGGGACTTATCTTTGAATGGAAATGTGTTGGGCTGTGAAGGAACACAGGATTTGATGTCACCTCTACTTCATCTATGCACAGCAGGCGAGCCACTCCCCCCACTAGCAAAAATTCTCCTGCAAGACAATAGTATTGATGCTAAAGGAAAAGGAGGCACATTTGGTCCAGTCATCTGCATGAGAGCATTTCGAAGGTGATAATCTAAGCTTATGTTTGAAACCAGTAGACAACTGGATAATTATTGGGGCAAATAAATCCATTCCAGTAAATAACAAGAAATAGGAATTTATAACCAATACAATAAAGAGCAAGAGATCAGAGATTATTGTCTGACAGTAAACTTGCATCTCATTTGGTGAGCTTGCACTCTTTATTCTGATTGTCTCTACAAGGCTTTAATCTTCCAAATTTTTCTATCCACTTTTGTGTCTACTTTTATAACCAATGAATTCAAAGCTGAAGGATCTCTATTTTGTAGGTGAAAATAACTACTTTTTGCACAAGTTGGTGCCTCTATAATTTATAATAATGTAGTCTAGCTTCATCGTACAACTTGATTTCAGCCTTTAGGGTTACCTTAATGTTTTACTACTGAAAAAGTCCATGATGCTCTGTCCCAGGATACTTTGCCTCACTGATTTAGGTTTTCATCTTCAGTCAGTGAGGAAAAACCACTGCTTGAAGAAAAGTAGCTACCACTATGCTGCATTCAGCTTGCCAATAATTACTTCTCAAATGCAAGCAACAATTCTTGGTAAAAGAATTGGGCACATAGCTCCAGTCACTTATACTGCAATGCTATCTGAATGCAACAGTCAGCCAGTCCGTCAGTCAGTCAGCATAAAATGTGTAGCATATTTTTAAAACTCTGTTGCAAGTCGTTTTGGGTTATTTCAAGTGTTTGCATAGACTAGATTGTAGACTAATACTCCCATATCATCATGGTTAGTACGTAGTAAGAATGGTTTGGCGGATATTCTTGGTAAACCCTTTGTGAAGCCTGCTGTGCAGTATAATACTATCATACTGTATGTATGTTGATATTCATTGATGTAATGATCAACTTGTGTGACATAACTGTATAGATTTAGTGTGCCTTTTTGTTCATTTGTTCATTCATTAGGTTGATTACTAGTAATCCAAACTTTGAAGAGATTGACTTTGAACATAATCATATCGGTGATGCTGCTGGGAGAGAGATACTGCATGCGATGCAACAGAGAAAGGAAGGTACTGCCTGTCAATATTAGCACTGGTTTTAATTTGCAGTATGAATGTCAGACCATGTTCAGTCACTATAAGTCAAGCCATAACATCTGTGTATAGTAGGCTCCAAGTTACTCCTATACGGTGGTTTCTTGAATTCACAGCTGAAAATGTCTCCCACATGTTATTTGTCAACTCATCAAAAATTACACTGTTTGATCCACCTTTGTTATATGCAGGGTGGTATGTATTTTTAACTCTTAAATGGACCGGTATACAAGCAGTAAATACTAAATATCTTTAATAGTACAGTTTTGTATTCATACATGTACTGTATGTAAAAGTTTAACCAACTTTAATTGCATGTTTTGGTGTCAATGATCATGTAGTGGGGTACCCTTCAATAAGGATGACAGTGACACACAGAATGAACCCAGTCACGTTTGCAGCTATACTAGACTTGAGTACCACTTATGGCAAGAAGGCAAGAGGAAAAAAGAAAAAAGTAAGTGTCTTTCGTTTATATCCAACATTAGTTTGTTATTGTTGTATTCACACAGGCAAAGAAGTAAACAAATGGAAATTATAAAAAATTAATTTATTGTAGCATATTTAGGTATTTTTCCCCCTATAGACTGGAAGTCAAGGGGCTAAATTTATTGTATATCAGATCTGTATATAGCATACAGAGCACAGGTACATATATTATATGTGTAAAAATGTGTATGAGAACACAGGTAAATGTGTGTAATCAGATTTTGTTTTGAAACAATGATTATGTATTAATATCACTGTAATTTGTTGACCATATAAGGGTAGAGATTATTTAGTCATAGCAGGGTAAGTAGAATTCAAGGAAGACAGGACAGGAACAAAAATGGGAATGAGAATGACCCATGGAAATGTTTGATAAAGGTCACCATGCAGTATACATGTACAAGCTGGATGTAGGTCATATTTTCCTTCTTTACTGGATCCTTTTGTTAAAATAATCTAAACACTCTAATAGAGCAGTCACCTGTATTAAAATACTCTAATGGAGCAGTCAAGAATGTTTCACCAACTATCTCACATGCAGATAGGGACCTGCATTAAAGGCCTGGTAATTGATGGACTACGGCTGTCATAGCTCAGGTATATAGACTAGCTAAATCATCAACACTGAAAGTAACTCCCTTGAAGCCATAAAATTTAACAGCATATATATTTATCACCTGATAACGGAATACCTATAAGTGTGCAAAGTTATACACATAACTAGAAGTATAAAACTTCCCACATAGCCAGTGCATCATAGCATAAGGAAACTGCAATCAGATCCATAATCACACATGACTAATGATTACCGTAATTAGCTTTTTTTTTCGTTGTAAAATAATTTTCGTGTACGACACGAAAATTTCTTACACTAAAATTTTTACATAAGATCGAACTATTCTAATAGAGCAGTCATTCACGTAAATCATACGAAAATATTTTTACACGAAAATTTTTATCACGAATTTTTTTGGACGAAAATAAAGCGAGTTACGGTATATCATCATAGTTACCTAAACAACCTCTCACCTACATCTTTCCCTTTTCAAGGGTATTTCAGCTACAAAACAAATGCTAGTCAATAATGATATCAGTCTTATATTGTCAGTCAGGGTCACTGGGTCATTGATGGCACAGAAAGCATTAGTTGCACTCATCTTGAGTCTTGACATAACGGGGGCGGATCCAAGACCTGGGAAGGGGAGGGGCACAAACAGGACAAGTTGTAGGTGGTTGGGGGAGCCAGATTCTCTTGTTAGTTGCTGCATATTTGAAGCAGCAAATAATACACCTTTTAGTAGTATCTCACTGTTGATTTTTACCATTTTGGCCTTTGCAGATGGTTGTAAAGTCTTAAAAGCTTTTTAAAAGGCTCTGAATGTCTTACACAACAACAACACGATATTCATTTTTAGAGGCGCTTAATACGCACGAAGATGCTGGGTGACAATTTCATAGCTACTTTGACTTTGGTTCGCTTTAAATCTGTAGTAAAATGTACATATTTTCGTGAGTTTTATATGGCCTGATATAAAATTTAGTATTTTAATCAGAAGCATGCATGGCTCCTCCACAGTCAGGGGCGTACCGAGGGGGGTTTCCGGGGGTTAAACCCCTTTGGATTTTACACACTACTTGAAACACTAAGAAATTGAAACTTCAGGTTTCCAGAATCTGGAATCTATCATGGAACAGAGCACATTTTAAACTTTTATCTTAGTTAAATATTAAATAGTTTCTCACATAACAGCAACACATAGCATTGTTCTGAATTACGATTTTGGTGAAAAGATCGAGATACTCTAATAAAGCAGTCAGGCAATATAAACTATAAACTACTCTAATATAACAGTCACTTAGCTGTATAGGAAACCCCTTTTCAAAATTCCTGCGTACGCCCCTGCCACAGGTGAGCATTTGCCCCAAATGCCCCATCCTGGATCCGCCATTGCATAATATCTGCAGTGTAGACCAATCTCTGTGACTATCTCATAAATATCCCCAGCCCACAGTTAATATATTTATGTTGAGACTGAGGATTTTGTACTGCAACATGTGACCCAACATGGATGTTTGGAAGGTTGTGGGTATGGAAGTTGTAGCAAGTTGCAGATGATTTGGAGGTGTCTTGAGCCTGTTGTGTAGCCTCTAGATTCTGAGCTGGCCTCTATAGAAGTAAGGAGCATTGGTGAGTTGGCAGGATATCTTGCACTGAGTGACCAAACAGTTTTCAGCAGGTGACAAGCCATCCTTTCTGCTGGGTGTATTCAATTGGTATCGTTGCTGCATTGCAATACATTTGACAAAATATCTACAGTGATATGTACAATTGACAAAACTGCTCATCACGTAAGGGCTCTGTCATTACATGCATTATATGAATATTGGAGCAGTTTCTTCATTGACTTTCACTTTACAGTGATTTTAAGTTTGCCATTACTTTGAGGGTGCCTTAAGTGGTGAGGAAAATTTGTCCCAGCACATAAAATAGTCAGCAAATGCACATGTCTTGGATGTGAATTGTGGTCCACCATCAGACTGTACAGTATCAGGTATGGTTGTGTGGCAGAAAGACTGCTAGAGAGCTAAGATGACTGTATAGGTTGTGTTAGGACAGTCAGTTAATCAGTGTAGCAAACAAAGATAAATTATTATTATGATTTAGGTAAAGCATGTGAAAAAGTGTCTAAGGCAATCTCTTGGAATGGGTGGTATGGTCTCTCGGCTTTTTTTTTGAGCAAGTGGTTCTCTGAAATGGTTGGGAAGGTGGTCTTGGCAGTGCTGGCAGGAAAGTAAGATGCTGTCAATGCCATGATCTATTCCTGAATCCTGGTAAGTAACAAGTATATTGAGAGACTGGCATGTTTTTTTTTGTAACAGAACACTGATGAGATTCATGAAGTTGTGACAAGACCTCAGGTTGCAGTTTTGTGGGAATGAGGAGTCTGCAGCCATAAACAATGACACCACAATGATGAGGATTGTGGATCTTCTTGGGCACTTTTCCTACTGCTGGCATGAACGAAACCATGATCAGATTCATAATCACACATGACCAATGATTACATCATAAACTACTTCCTACACACCTTTAATTTGGTAACCTTTACAGTATTTTGTGTAAAGGTGCTTTGTTAACAGAATTTGAAGCCTGTATAGGTCTTGCTGTAATGAAAAATTGCAAACATCTATAGATTATCTAATTATATATATACTGTAAAAATAATGAGTGTGCTTTGCACGCAAAAAAACAGTGTCACGATGCACACTTTGAGCCCCAAAGTGTGCACCATGACGCCATTTTTCACACTTCATTTTTGCAGTGCACATTAAAGTTTGATTACAATGACTACTATTGCATTGTACATACACGTACGTACCTGTCCATTAAAAATGCACTTGTAAAGTATGCGCCCACGTAGCCATGCATGAAAGCAATAAGTATGGGAGATGGCTGCTCAATTTTCAGTAATGCTTACAGCTTTTCCTACAGATCAAGTTGCATTTCTTCATGTTGGTTTTACTGACTGCCAACTCCTACACTTAGATAATAATGAACCATAGATAATAATATTGTACGATCTATGTGTAAACCAATTAAGTATATTATGTAAAATCGATTGTGGGATTGGC
Source organism: Dysidea avara (assembly GCF_963678975.1). Lineage (NCBI taxonomy): Eukaryota > Metazoa > Porifera > Demospongiae > Dictyoceratida > Dysideidae > Dysidea > Dysidea avara. The sequence continues at coordinate 17,256,078 of NC_089283.1, read as the reverse complement.
TACCTTCATTATTGTCTGTGATGCTTTCTATCTGATATTAGGCAAGGCAAGAAGCAAGGGCACTTTACTTCAGTGCTTTCTAAAAAAAAATAGCCCACATTAGAGCTTTTTACAATGCACTGGCAAAGCTATATAGGAGAATAACAATTTAAATCATGCAAAATGTAGCTTAATATTATGTGGATGAAAAGAAGATTACCAGTGTGTGAATGATCTATTCACTTGCTTATCCAAGTTTTACCCCAATCCTTAAAGTCCTGTTTCAATTTTAATCCACACTTTGCACCTTACAGTCAGCTATGCATACCTATACCTCTGATAAACTCCTAGTAGAAGAAAAGTTGACCTCTTAATTTTTGCAATGTTGACTTTTCATTTAAAGAATCTCTTCCTGTACATATCCCTTTGATCAAATGCTCTAGTCATTTGTCCAAGCTATGTAGCGAGAAACCGAGATGGAACAGAGTGTCTTTACTGACCTGAGTTCTTCCCAGAAGTATAGTATTGAAAAGTGTATGGCTTTATTCAATTCTAATGGTACATACAACAAATGACTCAGAGAGCAAACATATTCAAACTCTCTTCAACTGATAAACACCACTGACCACAACAACCTAATATGCTGCTGTCATGAACATGTACACTACATGCAAACTTGAACAGCTCATCTATAATACCCTCCTCACACAGTCTCCACTTTGAAGGTTTCTTTTCTGTGCAACAATGCTCCTTGCCTCTCTGTCATACACTGATGACCTAAGTCAACAGATTTGTATCGCTGCAGCAGTACAACTTGTAGTATTATGGTGAAGCTGCACAATGCAGCTTGCCATCTACTCAGAAAATTATATGCAACATTAACCATTCACATCATGACTACATAGTTATATTCTACATCATGTCATCAAACATGTAGATAGCATCAATCATAAGAAAGATTGTGTCAAGAGGATACTAAGGCTTCAGTGGCACTTTTGGGTTAGACTCGTGAAGGTTGCAGCTCTTACAATGGAAGGAAGCAGTGAAGTGTCTGGTTCTGGGCTAGGGATCACTCCAGGAACAACAACACCTGATCAACAAGGTCCTCATCTTCCAGGATATTTCCCTTACCTGTCATTGGTTTTCAGATGGATTGCCACACTGATAATCTTGATGATGGCTGGTTGGGTTGTCTTCACCATCAAAACTACAAGAAAGCTACACAAGCCACATAACATCTTTGTGGCTAACTTGATGATCACCGATATCATATCAGCAGTACTCACTACTGTTCTGACCAGTATCATGATGGTTGGGTATGTTACTGGAGTGGGAGATTTCATCAACTGTAGGGTATTTGTTTTTCTGCTGTTTCCAATATTTGTAATAGACTGTACATACCTGATGATTTCGGTCAATCAAGTAATAGCTATAGCCTTTCCTTACAAACATAAAAAAATCATGAAGCCTCGTACCATCTTTGGTTCAATTACAGCTGCATGGCTTTTATCTATTCTGCTTTCTTCTCGTGCTTACTTCAGTGCTGGCTACATCAAAATGGCACAGTATGGTACCTGCATATCAGAAGGCAGCACCTTCATATTCACTTTGCTTGGTTATGTGCTTCCTGTCTTCACTGTGTTACTAATTGTAATAATTCTCAACATTTATTTATCCTACAAAGCTTATCAGGTTCAAAGGGAAATACAAGAGGAGTCCAGGCTATCAGGAACAACAAGCAATGAAGTAAAGGAGAAGCAAGCTACCATCAAGGCACACCTGAAGCCAATGAAAACATTGCTGGTAGTTGTACTCGGTAGCGCAGCACTTGGTCTCATTTTCCCACTACTGTATATTCCAGCAAGGATACTAAAATCTCCAGTGTTATTTGAAAGCACGCACATTGTTATTACAAATGTCACATACCTGTTACTTCTCCTTCATCCCTTTGTGTATGGCTTGTACTACAAGCAAGTTCGTGAGCCGATGATGAGAGTATTGAAGAGAGTTGTATGCAAGAACTCAGCAGTTGTTGCTCCACAACCACGAAGGACTGCTTGGATGTGATGACAGTTACTGACAGTGACTAAATATTGTTCTACATTATAATTATATACGTTAAATGTGTTTATTTTTTATGTACACGATTAAAGCTAAATGCTTTGCCTGTCTGAATTTGAAGAATTATTTATGTATATATTATAGCACAGCAGTTTGTAAATGAATGAGTTTTACAGCAACTGCAGGAGCATATATGTTGTACATTCCATTAATTGTGCAATGTATATATTTAGCTGTGGGTGACTTGTCTCTAAATGGAGTTGCACATGACATAAAACCCTGTATCTCCAAATTATTTTCCACTCAAATATACGTACAAGAAATCTCCTGCAAGGCAAGGCTGTAATGCTAAAGGAAAAGGAAGCATTTTTAATTAATCACATCTGCATACAACCATTTTGAAGGCCTATTATGCTTTTAATTTCACTTATTATGCTTTGTTAAAACTTTAACGTATTACGCTCAATATTAATGCCTTTTATTAGCAGTATTGCCATAATCCTATTTTTCTGCATAAATATTTATCTGTCGTCAACTGTTGAGAATAATAATGACATTGTGTACCATAGAAAATAATACATTTGGTATGTATATGTAGTATCATGTACGTACTTATTTACATGACCGGCATCTTCACAAGCAATATATATTCTACCTATTATGCTATGTAGCATTATGCTTGATGTTTCAGTGCACCTATTATGCTCAAAATCATGTGATCATAATAGAACTAAATATTTAATGTGTCAAATGTGCCCATAAGGGTGATTTCTCAAAATTCATTGCACAACTCTGTGTACATGTGTGTAGTGATTTTCATCTTAGCATTGCATATTATTCATTTAAAATTGTATATATAAGTCAATTGGCCTTAGTTTCATTTGGTAGTCCATTAAAGTAACACAGAAAAAGTAAGGGGTGTGAAGGGACTATAGCTATAGCTAACACAACAATTTCTACATTATGTTCAAAATACCTACAAGTAGCAAACACTCTTTGTGTTGTAAACAAGTAAACAAACACTATAGGCTGTTCAACAAGATTGTGTCAAGAGGATACTAAGGCTTCAGTGTCATTTCTGGGTTAGCGTTGAGAAAGTTGTAGCTCTTACAATGGAAAGAAGCAGTGATGTGTCTGGTTCTGGGTTAGGGATCACTCCAGGAACAACAGCACCTGATCAACAAGGTCCTCATCTTCCAGGATATTTCCCTTACCTGTCATTGGTTTTCAAGTGGATTGCCACACTGATCATCTTGATGATGGCTGGTTGGGTTGTCTTCACCATCAAAACTACAAGAAAGCTACATAAGCCACATAACATCTTTGTGGCTAACTTAATGATCACCGATAGCATATCAGCAGTACTCACTACTATTCAGGCCAGCATCATGATTATTGGGTATGCTACTGGAGGGGGAGATTTCATCAACTGTACTGTATTCATATTTCTGCTGTTTCCAATATTGGTGATACAGTGCACATACCTGATGATATCAGTTGATAAGGTAATAGCTATAGCCTTTCCTTTCAAGCACAGGAAAACCATGAAGCCTCGAGTTGTCACAGGTTCAATTGCAGGTGGATGGCTTGTGTCTATTTTACTTTATTGTCATGTATTTTTCAATCCAGCTAGTTATACTAAAGCAGCGCAGTACGGTATTTGCCATGATGACAGAGCTTTTATTTTCTCTTTGCTTACCTTCATATTACCCATCTTTGTTGTATCCTTAATCACACTAACTCTCAACATTTATCTATCCTTCAAAGCTTTTCAGGTTCAAAGGCAGATACGACGGGAGTCCATGTTATCGGGAACAACCAGCAATGAAGTAAACAAATTTAAGAAGAAGCAAGCTACCATCAAGGCACACCTGAAGCCGATGATAACATTGCTGGTAGTTTCTTTTGGCAGCTCAGCTTTTGGTCTGCTCTTCCCAATATTGTATATTCCAGCAAGGGTACTAGAAACTCCTGCATTTTATGAAGCCACGATGAAATATATTGTTGCTCCAAATGTTGGCTATCTGGTGCTCCTCCTTCATCCCTTTGTGTATGGCCTGTACTACAAACAAGTTCGTGAGCCGATGATGAAGGTATTGAAGAGAGTAACATGCAGGAACAAGTTTAATTCAGCAGTTGTTGCTCCACAACCACGAAGGACCGCTTGGATGTGATGACTGTTACTGACAGTGACTAAATGTGTAATTATTTAATCATTCAAGTATTTATCTTTTGATGTATTTACTATTTCCGCTAGACATATTGTTCATCTGAATTCTGAAGAATGACTTATGCATGTTTGTAATAACAGTTGCTTGTAAATGAAGTAGGACAAAATGTCTCTTCAACCTTCCGGTTTTCAGGGCTAATTTAAATGTACACAATGGCATGCAGAGAATGATTCTTTGATATACCAATGCAGGTTTTAATTCTAGTCGGTTTTGTAGCTAATACACTGCAAACAATTGGCCAATGAATATACTTCTTTTGTAGTGATTGGCCCGGTGGATTACTGCCGGTGGAGCGGTAAATGTCTGAGTTGGGCAGGTTCCATAAATACTTACCTGCCAAAGACTAGATGTCAAAAAAATGAAAATGAAATTGTCTAATTAAAATGAGTTTCCTTAGCAACCAACATGTCAGAATGTGGAATTAGTTGAGGTATCTTCACTGTAAAATTCCAGGGTGACATGCTTTATTGGTCACACTATCATAGAACAAAGTATAAAACATTTTACCAAGTACAAGCCTTGGTACACTACACGGGCTGTACTACAAACAAGTTTATGAGCCGATGATGAAAGTACTGAAGGTATTACATGCAGAAACAAGTTTAATTCAACAGTTGTTGCTCCACAACCATGGAGGAATGCTTGGATGTGATGACTGCTGCTGATATTACTAAACTATATTAATCATGCCATGTTTATATGTTAACATGTATCCCATATGTTTACATGATCTATTACTTTTATGTTAAGCTAAATGTTTTATTTGTCTCAGAAGAAGAACATTTCTTTATGTAGCTGTGTGTACAGTTGCTTATAAACAAGTATACGCATGCACATTGCTCTGTGAGCTATATTTGAATGGAGTAGCATAGAATTTTATGTCACCATACTCTATCTGTGCACAGTAGACAAGCCACTCCCCCACTAGCAAAGACCCTCCTGCAAGACAATAGAAATGAGGCACTTTTGATTCAATCATCTGTATGAGCACAATTTGAAGGTTTAATAGTCTATTAGGGACATAGGGAGAGGGATTACCCATTGAAATTTAGTTTACACCAGTAACCAAAAACTCCATTTAGTTTGGTAGCACAAGGCTGAGTGAGTAGCAGCATCAATTAGCACAATAAATTTACAGTACCATAAAAAAGTACACTTATCTCTCAGGAAAGAATCTATAGAGGGAACATGAGCACTCGCCCTCTTGAAAGACAACATAGAGAGAACATTCATATAAACAAATATCCATGTACTGTATTATCAGATTTATCAACATGAGAAGGAACTTTGTTGTTGTTGGAAATGATATTTAGAGTATCGAATTTCAGGGTTGTTCATTTCTATTGGAAACACCAGACATAGCAACATTATAATTCTGGAGATACAAAAACTGACTCTGAGTGTGAGCTTATCAGTCTGCAGTTTATTATTATTATTATTTACCATTACTATACAGCTTCAAAATGAAGGTAGCATACAGATAAATCACAAAAGTAAAATTACAGCACATTAAATAAAGTATTAAATAAGACATTACAGTATAATAAATTAACTAAGTTTCGAAAATCCTTTTTCCCTGCTACAGTACAACTCTGGAATAAACTCCCTGCAGTAAGTAAAGATTCAGCCTCCTTGGACTCATTTAAATCAGGATTTTTTATACCGTAAAGGGACTACGTGTAGCATATTGCGTGAATGAATTTAGAGAGATTTCTACTTCTTTGTGTATGATTTTGCCCTTATAACATTGTCAATCATTTGTTGTGTCTGCTTTCTAAGGTATCCCAGTCCAGCTGGTAGAGGAGATCTGTTACACTAGTTATTGGGTCGGTGATGTTAGCTACAAAGCGACGTTGGATTCTGGACTACCAAGAAGCCCAAACAGTTGCAGCATACTCTTTAGTCATGGAGATAGGTAGACCTTTTGTATTTACATCACATGGATGTAAAAGCGAATCATTATAATTTCATTCCCATTATCAGTGCCAGTTGGTAGCCCCATTAGTAGACATTCACTGTGTACCAAAATGCTAGTCATGGATAGCCAGTTTTTACTGTGGGTTTCAAATAAAAATAACTCCTGAACCATGCTTCAAGTTGGTTAGGAACCACACCCTAAGTAGTTCTGACACTATGAAGAATCTGAGGCTGGGTCCCTAGCAGTCTGGAAGCAATAACTCCATTATCTATCGTTGAGTATTAGTACAGGTAGTACTGAGCTAGCTGTGATGGCTCAAAAAATCTATGTATGGTTAACTACACCTTAACTCGCAAGTTAAAGCATCAGTTAGTTTACGCTACTGTGATACGGAGAAAACAACGCCGAACTTTAAATTACTTTAATAAGACAATCAGCCTGCTAAATGTTTTGTTTACATGCGCTATGATTAGAATAGTAAGTGTGCGCTATTAAGAACAGGCAAAGATGATACTGAAATTGCCCTTGTAGCATAAATAATATAGCATAGTGTGTGTTATAATGTCAGACCTACCCGTAATTGGCCCGTCACTTCCACCTCATCTCACAGCGAGGGACGAAAAAGAAAGTGATGAATCCATCGTCGCTCAATCGCTTGTCGGACCACAGCTACCACCTACACGTGAGTCTACTGCACCTCCTTCTAAAGCTTCATACGGCAGGGGCGGATCCAGGGGGGGGGCTTTGGGGGCTGAAGCCCCCCCCTTCATATTTAGGCTTTACTTGATCAATATGCTGAGTAATGTAATGAAATTTTGTCTTAGCATAATTATATGATCACTAATAATACAAATACTCATAAAACCACCTTATAAACATCTTTCCAAGGTATTATCAGTGGATTTTTGCTAAAGTTTATGCAACAAGGACCCGGATCAGCATTGGAGGTGTACAAGATTGAGATACTCTAATAGAGCAGTCAGCTAACTACTCTAATAGAACATTCACTAGAAACATGTAGTTGGTTCTGTTATGGAATTTTTCCAAATCTGCCTGCACCTATACATACAATGAAGTGCATTGGTCTGTTTAAAGGGCTTCATTCTGCTTGTGTAGTTAATATGTATGGAAATACTTAATTCAGGTACACAATTTCCATTGAAAATGCTCTCAGATTCAATCTTGTATTGTTCAAATTTCAAAATTTTCCACTTTCAACATAACATGCACCTATTCAGTGTTGTGCAATTGTGAGAAGGGTGCATCATGTACTTGGTTGTCTATACCTACCCAAACTTTTAAATGCTTCAGAGAGACCTATATAATCTAAAGGCAGTATATAAAATATCTACAGGTATGAATTTTATGTGGAAATGTCTCCAAATTGCAGTATTTTAGCATCTATTTTTCAAAATTTTCCTGGGGGAGCATGCCCCCAGACCCCCCTAGTTCCAGCATGCAAAGCATGCTGGGAAGTGTGCTTCACACACCTCTACCCAAGAGATTAGTGCCTTGAGTTAGCCCCCCCCTTTTATAAATCCTAGATCCGCCCCTGATACGGACCGTGCCTGCCTCCTGGAATAATGTATGGACCCCCCCCCCCCCCCCATACCTGAGAAGGAAAGTAAGTGTATCTGGAAATTTTTGTATACGCAAATATGTATGTTCATATCTCACATAATGGGTGAGGTGTTCCCATGAGCTTTCTGAGGGATAGTAGTCCTGAGGATTAGCCAATAGGCACTAAAATTGAGCACAGTTATCATTACTATTTATTTAGCAGCCAATGGTTTTGCTTTTGTTCCACCTCTGGTGGGTAGTGGTAGCATTCCTCTATCTTACTGTGTGGTGAAGACCAAGGTGCCCATGCATTGGAAACCAACAACACAGCTTACATCACATAATACACATCATGCGTGCTGTCCTGAGGGTTGTGTACCTATCATCCTGGGTATCCTCTTGTTAGTCGACGGCTTCTATGAAGGCAACAAACAAATCGTCCGGTCACTGTTGCACACATATTCTGTGAACACCAGGAATGCAATTACATTACATCACATTATTGTTTTATGTCAAGGATGATGTAGCAATCATGTTAGTCATCTTTGTGAGCAGACTGAAGTGAAGATTGTACTGGTAATGTCTTGATGTACCTGAAACATTCATTGACTCTGCCATTCGCTCATCCGTAGTAAACAACACTTTTAAGAGCTCTGTACTGGGGAAACAAAAAGCCTAACCCCATGGCATTTTAAAACTTTCGTAAAAACTCTTAGATTCAGTCGTTTATTGCGCACTAAGAATTTGTTATTGGTGTTTGTTTCGTCGTAGAGTGTGTGAAGCAATCTGACTGGCTCTGTCAGCATTCTGGCAGTGGTCACAGAATGTGTGCGATAGTGACCAGATGGTTCATTTGCTGCCCCTGTCTGGCACTTCAGGCCATCCTCTTGTCTGACAGGCTTGTGAATGGAGTTACTTTGGCTAGGTGGGGGCTGGGGCAAATTTGAAGATCAATTGTTTGTTGGGATGAATATTTGTCCTCAGAATTAGTAAAGTGTGTGCATACGTGCGTGTGTGTGATATTTTAGTTATAAGTTTAGTATATGTTGGATACATATGATTATTTTGAGGAGGCAAATGTGAAATAAACTAAAACCCACAATCAATTTTCACTGGTGAGGCTATATAAGAGAGAGATTGTCTAACATGGTACACTAATGGCATTAACTTCTATAAATTTTTGCAAAGGCTTTAAAAGTTTATGAAACTATTAAAGTGGCACTTAGACATTCAAGATTTGGTTGCATCGATTTTTCAAGATTCATACTTGATGGGCTAATTAGGCCATGTTGGAGGAAATGGGTGTGTGTTATTACCGAGTGCCTTAGCATAATCTTGTAGTTTGAACTTTCTGTATATTAATTTATTTATAGCTGTGTTTTTATGCAACGGAAGTAGACGATGAGTGTTTGTGACGTAACGTGGTAAAGTTTGTTGTGTAATCCAATACGCGACAGGTCTTTGGAGCCATTCATACTGTGTCTGAATAACTCAGAGAGCATCCTTACAAAGGCAGTGTTATTTGTTGATAATTTGTGGTGCCACAAGGCTAAATCTCAAACAGATTTTGAGGTATCAACACCAGCCTACTTGTGCTTGTCAGCTATGAAAATGCAAAATGTATTTATAACCATGTTTACCAGTGTTACCTTTGACTTGTAGAAGCTTCATAGTTTTAATAATGTCTCCCTGGTGCCTCTACCAAATCTTTAAGGTCTATGGTACACAGATATGAAGTTATGTAGAGAACTGTGGTACTGTGGCTGGCCAGAGTGCGCTCCGTAAAGAAATAATCACTCAATGACAGCTATTGTTCACCTTGAATTAACCAGAGTTTTGACGAGGCAATGATGTTAGAATGTGAATAATGTTACTTGTATCAACAATAGTAGACTGTAGTGACAGCCCAAAAGAGTTAGTTATTGCAATACAATGGTCCCTCCATTATCCAAACTCACTGGGATCTAGGTGTGTTCGGTTAATGGAAAAGTTTGGATAAACGAAGCCCATACTTCTATATACAGAGCTCAGTTAAAGTACTCTAATAGAGCATACACTTTAGGCAAAATACTCTAATACAACAGTCACTTCCACAGTTTGGATAACAGAATGTTCGGTTAAACAATGGCTGGATAATGGAAGGACCACTGTACTTCATAGCACTTTGCTTTGTTCTGTAGTTTTCCATGTTTTTTGTGCTTGACCATAAACATACTGTCCCATTAGTCTTGTTTGTAAGGCTTTACTTCCGTTGTCCTGTTGTAGTTGAATAGAAGCAGTGTGTACATTATGTTATGACATTGTTACACTACTTTTGGCACTTGCTCCATGTATTACCCTTGTTCCATGTCTTGCCTCACAGTGGCTGATGCTCTAGCTACTATGAGGCAAGTAGCTAGAGCATCAGCCTATTAATCAAAAGGTTCTGGGTTTGATGCTCAGTTACGCCAATTCGGTGTTGTTGTTTCCCTGAGCAAGAAACTTTACTCCCATTGCTCCAGTCTACCCACTGTACATTGAGGACCTGGTGGCCTGGTGTCATCTGGGGAAGCAGCACACCCATGTATGGTACCTGGTGTTTACTGGGGAAGCAAATGCCTAACTGTCCAGCTTAGTCTTGTGCCCAGACCACTTTTTTTCTTTTTGTGTGGGGGTGGAGGAATAAAGGGTCTGGTGGATCTCCAATACTTTTTTTGTGCAGCCAGATCTACAACTGTTGGGGATCGTTGATTAGTGGTGATGAATAGCAAAGGCCTGTTAATGAATTGACAATAGGAAATACAGCGCATGCCCAAGGATGCAGCCTTGCCAAGTAAATGCGCGCCATATTTCCTATTGTTACTTCGTTAACAGGCCTTTGCTATTCATCACCACTAATCAACGATCTCCAAAAGTTGTAGATCCGGCTGCACACAAAAAAGTATTGGAGACCCACTAGACTCTTTTTTTCTCCACCCCCACACAAAAAGAAAAAAAAGAGGTCTGGGCACGAGACTACATATAGCTGTGGTGGGGTTGTTGTGGAACTTCGGCTTCTGCGACCTCTCTCTGTGAGACCTGGACAGTCCTCATGTGGGTTACTAGCCCTGGATCTGCACTGGTTGCACAAGACTGAAGTGCCTGAGTGATGTACAGGCATCCCAGTGCTGGTTCATTTGGTAGCAATAGCTGTGTTTCGCATGACTGCCATAGGCTTTGCTTTGTAGGCTGTGTATGTGCGGTGTGTGTGCGTGCGTACGTGTGTGCGTGCGTGCGTACGTGTGTGTGCATGCGTGTGTGCATGCGTGCATACGTGTGTGTGCGTACGTGCGTGTGTATATTGTGTGTGGTTTACTATTGTGTAGCAAATGATGAAAGTGTGCTCAGTGATGAAAGTGTGCCAAGTGATGAAAGTAAAGATGAAGATGACATTATTGGACCTAAGTTGCCTATAGGAGATGTAAGTGATTTTGCTAATTCATACAAATAAAGGCTAATTCATACAAATAAAGGCTAATTCATACAGATAAAGGCTAATTCATATAGATAAAGGGTCTGACTTCAATTTCTTCTTATGTGGTTAGTATTTACAGTGTAAGAGGGACATTTTCCAAAAAATATTCAAATTTTTATTTTGTTGTTTTTTGTAGCAGAGAATATTCAGATTAGCTAACCCTCCCATATCTTGTGCTACAGTGGAATCCAGACACAATGATGAAGTGGCTATTATAGAGCGGTGTGCTATTTTATAGGATATATGTGTACCAAACGGACAGTATCCTGAATTGACCATAGATATAAAAACACTTACCTATCTATGAATTGACAAGGTGTCTTTAATTATTATAGAGATGACCTGATTTCAGGGGTCTGAATGTGATACATATTGGGCCATGGGCAAGTGATTATCAAGGTGATCTTAGCGGCAATAACATGTGTACACTAATACTATGGATGAGTGTCCTGCTTATCAAAGTGTCATATTTCATGGTGTCAGAGTTCCACTGTACTATTGTTTCCTTTTTATGTGTAATGCCAAGTAATGCTAAATACTGTATAGGTGTTGTCCATGTAGGTAGGTTTATAGTCTATGGATTTGTTATTGAGCAAATAGTGTTGCTTTCTCTTTTTTTTTTGCAATATTCTATTAGTTCTAGTGAATTTTGTCAGTTGTGGTGAGGCAAATACTCTAATAGAACAAACACCCATGTTTCTGAAATTATAAACACAGAAAGCTATTTATGTGTACTATTTCAGTGTAGTAACTGCACCCCTCATTAGAAAGTGTAATTTTGACTCCATGCTAGTTATAATTTAACTATTGGTAACATTACTTATAGACATCTGGTGACTCACTGACTACAAAGAAGAGAGAAATAGAGGCAAGAGCACAAGCTATGAAGAACAAACTAACAAAGGTAGCAATGTTAGAGATATTGTTTATCCTTGGTAGAACAGCACATTCTAACTCAGACACATCCTCATGGTACACAGGGACCCTACTAAACCAATAATTTATCTACCGTATTGTCTCGAATTATGGCCTGGGAATTTATTTCTTTCAAGCAACTTTTTACCCCGGCTACTAAACAAGACCAGCAACTATACGAGACCAGCGTTTATATACCTGATCAACATTCGTGAGTCAACTTCATACCTTGGTGTTGTACTCTCCTGGGCTCTCCTTGATGTTTCCCTCAGCATATTTCACAGATTCAAGTGCTTAAAAGGAACTCTATAAAACGTTCTTTACTTCATCGTTTATAACACCACCCGGAATTGGTAGAAATAATGACCGCACTAGACATTTATTCGAGACCCGGCATTTTGTTATGATGCTGTATACCCCCCGGCAACTAAACGGGACCAGGCGTTTATACGAGACCAGGCGTAATTCGAGGCAATATGATACTCTAATAGAACAGTCAAGCATTGTATACAATAGTTTGTACATGCAACAGGTTTTTTTATTATTGAGGATTCTATAGACCATGACGTATTCCATGAGATGAAAACACTTCTGCTTTACCGAAAAATTAAGCATATAATTTATCCCTGTCTCTAACTCAAACAGTTCTGTTTTCAAGTTTTTTCAAAGTCTATTTAAAGTTGTGAACATTATTCAGGTGGAAATAGAACATAGATCAAACTGTGAAAAGGGGGTGCAGCCTTAAAAGACCAGGATGTTATATACAATTTGTATTGATGTTAATGAACTCTATCACCTATAATCTCACAACTTTTAGCCCTAGAAGGCCAAACACACACACTTTATTTCACAGCTTGGTATTTGTATTTCTCAGCCCAACTAGCTTAGGTCACAATTGAACAGTCACTAATAATAATTTTTTAGTGCTCAATTACTACAGTACATGTAGAAATCACTGTTCATTCAATACATACGTGTATCCATGTTGTTGACAAACATTAATTGTTGACTTTCATGGGCCCAGGGTCTGTTACGTAGTCACTAATTGTTGTACTGGATTTAATGACCACCTGTACAATAACATTCAGCAACAAACCTTAAACTTGTCACTGTGTAGTATTATACTTACGAAGTGTAACAGTATAACATTACAATGTACGCATGTTGTGTAAAAAGTACAAGTTTGTAGCATGATGCAATAAAATGCAACAAGTTATTACATCATGAACATATTTTATGGGATGTAAACTTAGCACTCATATGGCTTGGCACGTTGTCCTTTTATTTAAAGTTGTCACTATGTGATGCTATTCTTACGAAGTGTACCAATACAATGTATGTTGTTTATTTTTTTATTATTATTATTGCTTTACAGCACAAGTGCTGAAGGTCTGTAGGACACTTGGTCCTACAGTCTGCTCAAAGACTTTGTATTAGGGCTCTGTTAGTTGCTATGTTGTAAAGCTATGTGTACTCTTTACAGCCAGATGATGGACAACCTCAGAGAGAGAGTTGGATGACAGAGTTGCCATCTAAAGAGATCAAAATTGGTATAACATGACATTGTTAGTCTTAAAAGAAGTCCATTTCCTTCACATGGCCAGTGCTTTGTATTTGTATATGGTGAAAAGCAGGTGCTTATAATTGCTTATCAATAAGTGCTGTGATGAGTCTGGTTATGCCAAATGTACTGATGTTTATAGTCAAAATTGTTTGGTTGTAAGTGGCAAGAATGCCCGTGTATCTAAATTGTAACATTATTCATCAGAAGTGAATTTGTATAACACCGAAAGAAGGGCATCAGACATACTGTATGAGACTGTAATTGTATGACAAAATACATATCTTTACTAAAGTGGAGAGTTGATTATCTAAGGAGGAGGGGTGTGAAAAGTCAAGCATCTTTTCTCTAATGCAGCATACGCCTGTTGGCAAAATGCTCTAATTGATCAGTTATTGTAGTGTTCAACATTTGGATAATCTAATTGACTCTCCACTGTAATTACTAATAAGCAATGTACAAATTCACTTAGTTTTCAACTGTTTTTTGCCTTAGCCCTGCATACGGTGAATAATGGGACACAAAGGATAGACACAAGTCAAGTCCATGATGCATGCATTGTGGTATACCAAAAAACACCTGTCAAGTCTAAAGTGAAGCCTATAGCCTTAGCTGTTGTTGAGTTAAGCTTGTTGGTGATGAATTAAGTATTCTGTTTCATCAGGCTGTTAGCCAGTTGCCCTAAAGTGCCTTTAGTGACACTTCTAATATACAATGCTACAAAATATAATTTCTTTATTTAGTGGAATTATCTTCTAACTGACAATATACTTAACGAATACTACCAAGGCATCCTGAAGGTATTGTGAGGCTGGTTTCTGGTCAATAGTTTCGTGAAAAAGTACAAACCTTCATGATACCTATATTATATAGTACTGTTACAGTGAAAGATATACAAGCCCATGTAAATTATATTGTCATATGTAACTAGGAACCTGTGGGAAGGTTTAAGGTGGGAGTCAGAATCATTGTGTGCAAAAGGTGGATAATTTTTGTGACCTACCAGTTTTATTATTATTATTATTGGGGGTACAGGTAAGGAGGCAAAGCCTGTAAAAACCTGATCTAAACAATCAAACTACTACAAAAATAACTATACAATATCATACTGGTAATCATAATAAAACCTGGTCCAATGGGCAAACTTCACTAACGAGCAACAATATATTATACACATTCGACAGAATATGTAGCACTAGTACCTGTTTTATGTGCAGGGTTTGTCCTATGATGTGTGTTAAATACTTTCATTTCTTACATACATAACTTCAGTAGTATACTGCAATAATTATTATACCAGGCACCATTTACATGTGCCATTGAAATTTTATGGCATTGTAATCAGTAACCTATGACATTCTTCAAGTAGAGTGAGAGGATATGAGCAGGTTTAAGCATACAATTGAAATGTCTGTGCAGTAAGGCAATTGTTCACACTTGCACATATTTGGTGGAAAGGTGAGGGCCCCCTTAAGTTATTCTTCTTGAAATGGGGCTAAAAGCCGTGGAGTAAGATTGATACACTCTAATAGAATGCTCAATTATCCTAATAAAGTAGTCATATATTATGTATATCGATATTTGGAATCCAGTTTCTGTGCAAATCTTAGCATGAGTTCCATACTGCAGAATACTTTTTTGCTTGGTTAGTGAAATTCACGCTATTATTGGCCATGTATCATGTATAATTATGAGCCTCACACAGTTGATAACCTCTAGCATTTCTTCTCTTGTATAGCTGCACCCTGTGTTGGAGCTTTGTGTTAATCTGCATGCACTTATCATCCATAACTTTTAGCAATACTGTAAGATCTGGTTTGTAGTGTACATATATGTTAAGTGCATAGTATTTATGTATTAACTCATTTCTTGTTACAAAAAGTCAAATATAGATTTTTAAAAAGAAGCAATTTGTGGCCTTCGCACCTGACCACAGTCACAAGGCTAGAGGCGAAATGAAGCAGCAGCACATGGCCACCATTTCATGCTACAATAACAAGCTCACAGGTGGCATGTACCTTTTCTGGTTCCAGCTAGTGTTTTCCTTCCGCTCTTTGCCTTTCCTTTTATTTTCAATTACATGGTCGTTTCCTCCATGTAAGGAAGCCATTAATTTTCCATATCAACACTTCCTTAAAGGAGCATATTTAAAATGCTTGTTCTGTACTGTACACAAGGGAGTAGATACGTACTTGTAGCTGTACTTATAAAGTGAATAATAGAAAACATGGTCATGCCCTTGAGTTATCAAAGCATGGTTGCCACACTCCTTAGTGATCCAGCTTCAATTGTGCTGTAGAAAACAAGACATGTAAACCATGTTTCTTAATCTATTGCACAGCTCATTCAAGATAAGCAGGAAGATCAAAAAGCAGTCACACCACACGTGTACATCGTAGTAATGCTATATAACAAAAATAGTACAATTAATAATTATCAAAATTTTAAATAGGGTTCCAGCGATAAAACTAGTGACAAAAAGAGATGCAGTGCTCCCTCGATTATCTGACTCCCTTGGGACCAAGACATGTTCAGACAATCAAAGCCCATTTATTTGTATACAGAGCCCTGTTCAAATACTCTAGTAGAACATACATCTAAGACAAAAAAAAGAATGCTCTGCTAGAGCAGTAATTTTCTGCTGTTGGATAACCAAGTGTTTGGATAATATAATATAGAGAGTCAGATAATTGAGGGAGCACTATATCATGATATTACAACATAGCTATGTGGGAAAAATCCCTCCTTTGGCACTGCACAACTGCATTGATCGGGTATGCAGGCTGTGCCTTTACCCGTATTTAATCATAATCATAATCATAATCTGTGCAATGCCAAAGGAGGGATTTTTCCCACATAGCTATGTTGTATAGTGCTCCCTCAATTATCTGACCCTCTATACAGATGGTAATGTAGGGATTTTCCCACATAGCTATGTTGTAATGCCATCATTCTTCATGATATCTCTAGGTTTTATAGCTGGAACCCTAAATATATAATTGTATAGTTACTTAAAAATGAAGATATAGCATTACATTTGTCATTTTTTGCGTGTATTTAGTGCTTACCGTGGTATTTTAGGGACTTATCTTTGAATGGAAATGTGTTGGGCTGTGAAGGAACACAGGATTTGATGTCACCTCTACTTCATCTATGCACAGCAGGCGAGCCACTCCCCCCACTAGCAAAGATTCTCCTGCAAGACAATAGTATTGATGCTAAAGGAAAAGGAGGCACATTTGGTCCAGTCATCTGCATGAGAGCATTTCGAAGGTGATAATCTATAAGCTTATGTTTGAAACCAGTAGACAACTGGTTATTGGGGCAAGTAAATCCATTCTAGTAAATAACAAGAAATAGGAATTGTAACCAATACAATAAAGAGCAAGAGATCAGAGATTATTGCCTGACATGCAAATATAAAATTGCATCTCACATGGTGAGCTCTCACTCTTAATTCTGATGATCTCTACAAGGCTTTAAATTTCCGAATTTTTCCATCCCTTTTGTGTATACTTTTTATAACCAATGAATTCAAAGCTGGAAGGATTTTGTAGGTGAAAATAACTACTTTTTGCACAAGCTGGTGCCTCTATAATTTATTAATGATGTATAGTCTAGCCTCATTGTACAGCCTTTAGAGTTACCTTTATGTTTTACTACTGAAAAAGTCCATGATGCTCTGTCCCAGGATACTTTGCCTCACTGATTTAGGTTTCCATCTTCAGTCAGTGAGGCAAAACCACTGCTTGAAGAAAAGTAGCTACCACTAAGCTGCATGCAATACTCCTTCAGCTTGCCAATAATTACTTCTCAAATGCAAGCACAATTCTTGGTAAAAGAATTGGGCACATAGCTCCAGTCACTTATACTGCAATGCTATCTGAATGCAACAGTCAGTCAGTCAGACAGTCAGTCAGACAGTCAGTCAGTCAGTCAGCATAAAATGTGTAGTTTTGTAGCATATTTTTAAAACTCTGTTGCAAGTTGTTTTGGGCTATTTCAAGTGTTTGCATAGACTAGATTGTAGCAAACTAATACTCCCATATCATCATGTTTAGTACGTAGTAAGAATGGTTTAGCGGATATTCTTGGTAAACCCTTTGTGAAGCCCACTGTGCAGTATAATACTATCGTACTGTATGTATGTTGATATTCATTGATGTAATGATCAACTTGTGTGACATAACTGTATAGATTTAGTGTGCCTTTTTGTTCATTTGTTCATTCATTAGGTTGATTACTAGTAATCCAAACTTTGAAGAGATTGACTTTGAACATAACCATATCGATGATGCTGCTGGGAGAGAGATACTGCATGCGATGCAACAGAGAAAGGAAGGTACTGCCTGTCAATATTAGCACTGGTTTTAATTTGCAGTATGAATGTCAGACCATGTTCAGTCACTATAATTCAAGCCATAACATCTGTGTATAGTAGGCTCCAAGTTACTCCTATACGGTGGTTTCTTGAATTCACAGCTGAAAATGTCTCCCACATGTTATTTGTCAACTCATCAAAAATTACACTGTTTGATCTACCTTTGTTATATGCAGGGTGGTAAGTATTTTTAACTCTTAAATGGACCGGTATACAAGTAGTAAATACTAAATATCTTTAATAGTACAGTTTTGTATTCATACATGTACTGTATGTAAAAGTTTAACCAACTTTAATTGCATGTTTTGGTGTCAATGATCATGTAGTGGGGTACCCTTCAATAAGGATGACAGTGACACACAGAATGAACCCAGTGACGTTTGCAGCTATACTAGACTTGAGTACCACTTATGGCAAGAAGGCAAGAGGAAAAAAGAAAAAAGTAAGCGTCTTTTGTTTATATCCATCATTAGTTTGTTATTGTTGTATTCACACAGGCAAAGAAGTAAACAAATGGAAATTATAAAAAATTAATTTATTGTAGCATATTTAGGTATTTTTCCCCCTATAGACTGGAAGTCAAGGGGCTAAATTTATTGTATATCAGATCTGTATATAGCATACAGAGCACAGGTACATATATTATATGTGTAAAAATGTGTATGAGAACACAGGTAAATGTGTGTAATCAGATTTTGTTTTGAAACAATGATTATGTATTAATATCACTGTAATTTGTTGACCATATAAGGGTAGAGATTATTTAGTTTATACGTAACATAGCAGGGTAAGTAGAATTCAAGAAAGACGGGACAGGAACAAAAATGGGAATGAAAACAACCCACGGAAATGTTTGATAAAGGTCACCATGCAGTATACATGTACAAGCTGGATGTAGGTTATATTTTCCTTCTTTACTGGATCCTTTTGTTAAAATAATCTAAACACTCTAATAGAGCAGTCACCTGTATACTCTAATGGAGCAGTCAAGAATGTTTCACCAACTATCCCACATGCAGATAGGGACCTGCATTAAAGGCCTGGTAATTGATGGACTACGGCTGTCATAGATCAGGTATATAGACTAGCTAAATCATCAACACTGAAAGTAACTCCCTTGAAGCCATAAAATTTAACAGCATATATATTTATCACACGATAACGGAATACCTATAAGTGTGTAAAGTTATGCAAGTAACTAGAAGTATAAAACTTCCCACATAGCCAGTGCATCATAGCATAAGGAAACTGCAATCAGATCCATAATCACACATGACTAATGATTACCGTAATTTGCTTTTTTTTCCGTTGTAAAATAAATTTCGTGTACGAAAATTTCTTAAAAACACTAAAATTTTTACATAAGATCGAACTACTCTAATAGAGCAGTCATTCACGTAAATCATACGAAAATATTTTTACACGAAAATTTTTATCACGAATTTTTTTGCACGAAAATAAAGCGAATTACGGTATATCCGCCTAAACAACCTCTCACCTACATCTTTCCCTTTTCAAGGGTATTTTAGCTACAAAATAAATGCTACAGTCAATAATGATATCAGTCTTATATTGTCAGTCAGGGTCACTGGGTCATTGATGGCACAGAATTTTAAAGCATTAGTTCGAGGGGTCACCAACTGATTCAAAATCTCGTACACCTTCAATGAAATTCAGCCTGAAATATGAAATCTTATCGTGATTCTGATTATATACTCGTTCTGGTACCGTAGCTTACACTCAACTGCCCCAGTCCTGCACAAAAGTAAGAATGAAATCCAATGTTCCGCTCCGCTTCGGATTTGTATAAAGCGAGTTGTGGAAGCCGCACAAACCAGGAGCTGTGGGAAAGAAGCCATACAAAACCAGGAGATAATCCATGCAAACTGCTGAAAAGTAAGGATGGAATCCGGTGTTCCGTTCCGCTTCGGATTTGTATTAAGCGAGTTGTGGAAGCCGCACAAAACCAGGAGCTGTGGGAAAGAAGCCATACGAGCTGTGTGAAAGAAGCCATACAAGCCAGGAGATAATCCATGCGAACTGCTCAAAAGTAAGAATGGAATCCGATGTTCCGTTCCGCTTCGGATTTGTATTAAGCAAGTTGTGGAAGCCAAACAAAACCAGGAGCTGTGGGTAAGGAAGCCATACAAAACCAGGGGCTGTGGGAATGGAGCCATACAAAACCTGGGGATGTATGGGGTGAAGCCATACAAAACCAGGAGGTAGCTAATCCATGCAAACTGCTGAAAAGTAAGGATGGAATCCGGTGTTCCGTTCCACTTCGGATTTGTATTAAGCGAGTTGTGGAAGCCGCACAAAACCAGGAGCTGTGGGAAAGAAGCCATACAAAACCAGGAGATGTGGGAAAGAAGCCATACAAAACAGGAGATGATCCATGCAAACTGCTGAAAAGTAAGAATGGAATCCGATGTTCCGCTCTGCTTCGTGAGTTGTGGAAGCCAAACAAAACCAGGAGCTGTAGGAAAGAAGCCGCACAAAACCAGGAGAGAACCGATGCATGCAAACCGCTCAAAGGTAAGAATGAAATTTGATGTTCTGCTCCACTTCGGATTTGTATTAAGCGAGTTGTGGAAACCAATCAAAACCAGGAGCTGTAGAAAAGAACCCACACAGAATCAGGAGCTGTAGGAAACTGAGAAGCTGCATAAAATCAGGAGAATCCATGTAAACTGCTCCTGCACAAAAGTAAGAATGAAATCCAATGTTCCGCTCCGCTTTGGATTTACTTTAATTACTTATAGCAAACTACAAAAAACTTAGCAACACAAACTTTGCAAAACTTCATATTCATAAACTTATAGCAACACACAAACTACAAAGCAACTTAAGCATATAAAGATGCTCCTGGTTTTGTGGGGTTTCACACCAGATAGGGCTTCGACAGTTTGCTCCTGGTTTTGAGAGATTTCTCACGGGATTTCCCCTGAATGATTGGCCTTGTTTCCCGGTTTTACGGGGCTTCAACTGCAAGTCGCTCCTGGTTTTGTATGGTTTCTTTTAATAGTTATGTCTTCGCTTTGCTCCTGATTTTATATGGCTTCGCAATTCTTCTTAATTTTGTGAGGCTTTGCTCCTGCATGAACTTCTATTTCTTTCTTCCACTATTTTTTGGTGTTTCAGAACTTGTCACTCTACACCAACCTGTAATTTATAATCAGATTTTGCAGTTCTCGTTCGATTTTGTGAAATCCGTGAAATCTTGAGAAATTTGTTCAAGATTTTGAAATCCTTACTCCTTTTTCGTGAGTTAGTGACCCCTCGCATTAGTTGCACTCATCTTGAGTCTTGACATAACGGGGGCGGATCCAAGACCTGGGAAGGGGAGGGGCACAAACAGGACTAGTAGGTGGTTGGGAGGAGCCAGATTCTCTTGTTAGTTGCTGCATATTTGAAGCAGCAAATAATACACCTTTTAGTAGTATCTCACTGTTGATTTTTACCATTTTGGCCTTTGCAGATGGTTGTAAAGTCTTAAAAGCTGCCGGTTTAAAAGGCTCTGAATGTCTTACCGTACGACAGGAAATATTGGCGAAAGGAAAATTTGACAAATCCACAATTCTCGAGCATTGACGAATTAAATATTGACGAAACGTTTGGACTAGCTTATAGCGCCTGTAAAAACATTTGATTTCGCTTCTGATGAACTGCTGCTATAATACGCACAAAAATTAATACAAAATGAGGCGCTTATTTAGTAGAGGTTTGACGAATTAAATATTGACGACACAAATAATTCGTCAAATTCGTCAAAGTTTCCTTTCGTCAAAATTTCCTGTCGTACGGTACACAACAACACGATATTCATTTTTAGAGGCGCTTAGTACGCACGAAGATGCTGGGTGACAATTTCATAGCTACTTTGACTTTGGTTCGCTTTGGTTTCAGGTAAATCTGTAGTAAAATGTGCATATTTTCGTGAGTTTTATAAGCTGATCTTGGCCTGATATAAAATTTAGTATTTTAATCAGAAGCATGGCTCCTCCACACAGGGGCGTACCGAGGGGGGTTTCCGGGGGTTTCAGGAAACCCCTTTGGATTTTACACACTACTTGAAACACTAAGAAATTGAAACTTCAGGTTTCCAGAATCTGGAATCTATCATGGAACAGAACACATTTTAAACTTTTATCTTAGTTAAATATTAAACGATAGTTTCTCACATGACAGCAACACATATATAGCATTGTTCTGAATTACGATTTTGGTGAAAAGATCAAGATACTCTAATAAAGCAGTCAGGAAATATAAACTACTCTAATATAACAGTCACTTAGCTGTATAGGAAACCCCTTTTCAAAATTCCTGCGTACGCCCCTGCCACAGGTGAGCATTTGCCCCAAATTCCCCATCCCGGATCCGCCATTGCATAATATCTGCAGTGTAGACCAATCTCTGTGACTATCTCATAAATATCCCCGGCCCACAGTTAATATATTTATGTTGAGACTGAGGATTTTGTACTGCAACATGTGACCCAACATGGATGTTTGGAAGGTTGTGGGTATGGAAGTTGTAGCAAGTTGCAGATGATTTGGAGGTGTCTTGAGCCTGTTGTGTAGCCTCTAGATTCTGAGCTGGCCTCTATAGAAGTAAGGAGCATTGGTGAGTTGGCAGGATATCTTGCACTGAGTGACCAAACAGTTTTCAGCAGGTGACGAGCCATCCTTTCTGCTGGGTGTATTCAATTGGTATCGTTGCTGCATTGCAATACATTGGACAAAATATCTACAGTGATATGTACAATTGACAAAACTGCTCATCACGTAAGGGCTCTGTCATTACATGCATTATATGAATATTGGAGCAGTTTCTTCATTGACTTTCACTTTACAGTGATTTTAAGTTTACCATTACTTTGAGGGTGCCTTAAGTGGTGAGGAAAATTTGTCCCAGCACATAAAATAGTCAGCAAATGCATGTCTTGGATGTGAATTGTGGTCCACCATCAGACTGTACAGTATCAGGTATGGTTGTGTGGCAGAAAGACTGCTAGAGAGCTAAGATGACTGTATAGGTTGTGTTAGGACAGTCAGTCAATCAGTGTAGCAATCAATGATAAATTATTATTATGATTTAGGTAAAGCATGTGAACAAGTGTCTAAGGCAATCTCTTGGAATGGGTGGTATGGTCTCTCGGCTTTTTTTTTTGAGCAAGTGGTTCTCTGAAATGGTTGGGAAGGTGGTCTTGGCAGTGCTGGCAGGAAAGTATGATGCTGTCAATGCCATGATCTATTCCTGAATCCTGGTAAGTAACCAGTATATTGAGAGACCGGCATGTTTTTTTTGTAACGGAACACTGATGGGATTCATGAAGTTGTGACAAGACCTCAGGTTGCAGTTTTGTGGGAATGAGGAGTCTTCAGCCATAAACAATGACACCACAATGATGAGGATTGTGGATCTTCTTGGGCACTTTTCCTACTGCTGGCATGAACGAAACCATGATCAGATTCATAATCACACATGACCAAAGATTACATCATAAACTACTTCCTACACACCTTTGTTTGGTAATCTTTACAGTATTTTGTGTAAAGGTGCTTTGTTAACAGAATTTGAAGCCTGTAGCTATAGGTCTTGCTGTAATGAAAAATTGCAAACATCTATAGATTATCTTGTCTGTTCCTAAGTTATATATACACTGTAAAAATAATGAGTGTGCTTTGCACACAAAAAACAGTGTCATGGTGCACACTTTGAGCCCCAAAGTGTGCACCATGATGCCATTTTTCACACTTCATTTTTGCAGTGCACATTAAAGTTTGATTACAGTGACTACTATTGCATTGTACATACACGTACGTACCTGTCCATTAAAAATGCACTTGTAAAGTATGCGCCTACGTAGCCATGCATGAAAGCAATAAGTATGGGAGATGGCTGCTCAATTTTCAGTAATGCTTATAGCTTTTCCTACAGATCAAGTTGCATTTCTTCATGTTGGTTTTACTGACTGCCAACTCCTACACTTAGATAATAATGAACCATAGATAATAATATTGTACG
This sequence comes from Dysidea avara, assembly GCF_963678975.1. NCBI lineage: Eukaryota > Metazoa > Porifera > Demospongiae > Dictyoceratida > Dysideidae > Dysidea > Dysidea avara. The sequence goes on along the minus strand of NC_089283.1, from coordinate 17,231,952 downwards.
ATCTATGTGTGAACCAATTAAGTATATTATGTAAAATCGGTTGTGGGATTGGCTACCTTCATTATTGTCTGTGATGCTTTCTATCTGATATTAGGCAAGGCAAGAAGCAAGGGCACTTTACTTCAGTGCTTTCTAAAAAAAAAAAAAGCCCACATTAGAGCTTTTTACAATGCACTGGCAAAGCTATATAGGAGAATAACAATTTAAATCATGCAAAATGTAGCTTAATATTATGTGGATGAAAAGAAGATGACCAGTGTGTGAATGATCTATTCACTTGCTTATCCAAGTTTTACCCCAATCCTTAAAGTCCTGTTTCAATTTTAATCCACACTTTGCACCTTACAGTCAGCTATGCATACCTATACCTCTGATAAACTCCTAGTAGAAGAAAAGTTGACCTCTTAATTTTTGCAATGTTGACTTTTCATTTAAAGAATCTCTTCCTGTACATATCCCTTTGAGCAAATGCTCTAGTCATTTGTCCAAGCTATGTAGCGAGAAACCGAGATGGAACAGAGTGTCTTTACTGACCTGAGTTCTTCCCAGAAGTATAGTATTGAAAAGTGTATGGCTTTATTCAATTCTAATGGTACCTACAACAAATGACTCAGAGAGCAAACATATTCAAACTCTCTTCAACTGATAAACACCACTGACCACAACAACCTAATATGCTGCTGTCATGAACATGTACACTACATGCAAACTTGAACAGCTCATCTATAATACCCTCCTCACACAGTCTCCACTTTGAAGGTTTCTTTTCTGTGCAACAATGCTCCTTGCCTCTCTGTCATACACTGATGACCTAAGTCAACAGATTAGTATCGCTGCAGCAGTACAACTTGTAGTATTATGGTGAAGCTGCACAATGCAGCTTGCCATCTACTCAGAAAATTATATGCAACATTAACCATTCACATCATGACTACATAGTTATATTTTACATCATGTCATCAAACATGTAGATAGCATCAATCATAAGAAAGATTGTGTCAGGAGGATACTAAGGCTTCAGTGGCACTTTTGGGTTAGAGTCGTGAAGGTTGTAGCTCTTACAATGGAAGGAAGCAGTGAAGTGTCTGGTTCTGGGTTAGGGATCACTCCAGGAACAACAACACCTGATCAACAAGGTCCTCATCTTCCAGGATATTTCCCTTACCTGTCATTGGTATTCAGATGGATTGCCACACTGATAATCTTGATGATGGCTGGTTGGGTTGTCTTCACCATCAAAACTACAAGAAAGCTACACAAGCCACATAACATCTTTGTGGCTAACTTGATGATCACCGATATCATATCAGCAGTACTCACTACTGTTCTGACCAGTATCATGATGGTTGGGTATGTCACTGGAGTGGGAGATTTCATCAACTGTAGGGTATTTGTTTTTCTGCTGTTTCCAATATTTGTAATAGACTGTACATACCTGATGATTTCGGTCAATCAAGTAATAGCTATAGCCTTTCCTTACAAACATAAAAAAATCATGAAGCCTCGTACCATCTTTGGTTCAATTCCAGCTGCATGGCTTTTATCTATTCTGCTTTCTTCTCGTGCTTACTTCAGTGCTGGCTACATCAAAATGGCACAGTATGGTACCTGCATATCAGAAGGCAGCACCTTCATATTCACTTTGCTTGGTTATGTGCTTCCTGTCTTCACTGTGTCACTAATTGTAATAATTCTCAACATTTATTTATCCTACAAAGCTTATCAGGTTCAAAGGGAAATACAAGAGGAGTCCAGGCTATCAGGAACAACAAGCAATGAAGTAAAGGAGAAGCAAGCTACCATCAAGGCACACCTGAAGCCAATGAAAACATTGCTAGTAGTTGTACTCGGTAGCGCAGCACTTGGTCTCATTTTCCCACTACTGTATATTCCAGCAAGGATACTAAAATCTCCAGTGTTATTTGAAAGCACGCACATTGTTATTACAAATGTCGCATACCTGTTACTTCTCCTTCATCCCTTTGTGTATGGCTTGTACTACAAGCAAGTTCGTGAGCCGATGATGAGAGTATTGAAGAGAGTTGTATGCAAGAACTCTGCAGTTGTTGCTCCACAACCACGAAGGACTGCTTGGATGTGATGACAGTTACTGATAGTGACTAAATATCGTTCTACATTATAATTATATACGTTAAATGTATTTATCTTTTATGTACACGATTAAAGCTAAATGCTTTGCCTGTCTGAATTTGAAGAATTATTTATGTATATATTATAGCACAGCAGTTTGTAAATGAATGAGTTTTACAGCAACTGCAGGAGCATATATGTTGTACATCCATTAATTGTGCAATGTATATTTAGCTGTGGGTGACTTGTCTCTAAATGGAGTTGCACATAACATCAAACCCTGTATCTCCAAATTATTTTCCACTCAAATATACGTACAAGAAATCTCCTGCAAGGCAAGGCTGTAAGGCTAAAGGAAAAGGAAGCATTTTTAATTAATCACATCTGCATACAACCATTTTGAAGGCCTATTATGCTTTTAATTTCACTTATTATGCTTTGCTAAAACTTTAACGTATTATGCTCAATATTAATGCCTTTTATTAGCAGTATAGCCATAATCCTATTTTTCTGCATAAATATTTTATCTGTCGTCAACTGTTGAGAATAATAATGACATTGTGTACCATAGAAAATAATACATTTGGTATGTATATGTAGTATTATGTACGTACTTATTTACATGACCGGCATCTTCACAAGCAATATATATTCTACCTATTATGCTATGTAGCATTATGCTTGATGTTTCAGTGCACCTATTATGCTCAAAATCATGTGATCATAATAGAACTAAATATTTAATGTGTCAAATGTGCCCATAAGGGTGATTTCTCAAAATTCATTGCACAACTCTTGTGTACATGTGTGTAGTGATTTTCATCTTGGCATTGCATATTATTCATTTAAAGTTGTGTATATAAGTCAAATGGCCTTAGTTTCATTTGGTAGTCCATTAAAGTAACACAGAAAAAGTAAGGGGTGTGAAGGGACTATAGCTATAGCTAACACAACAATTTCTACATTATGTTCAAGATACCTACAAGTAGCAAACACTCTTTGTGTTGTAAACAAGTAAACAAACACTATAGGCTGTTCAACAAGATTGTGTCAAGAGGATACTAAGGCTTCAGTGTCATTTCTGGGTTAGCGTTGAGAAAGTTGTAGCTCTTACAATGGAAGGAAGCAGTGATGTGTCTGGTTCTGGGTTAGGGATCACTCCAGGAACAACAACACCTGATCAACAAGGTCCTCATCTTCCAGGATATTTCCCTTACCTGTCATTGGTATTCAAGTGGATTGCTACACTGATCATCTTGATGATGGCTGGTTGGGTTGTCTTCACCATCAAAACTACAAGAAAGCTACATAAGCCACATAACATCTTTGTGGCTAACTTAATGATCACCGATATCATATCAGCAGTACTCACTACTATTCAGGCCAGCATCATGATGATTGGGTATGCTACTGGATGGGGAGATCTCATCAACTGTACTGTATTCATATTTCTGCTGTTTCCAATATTGGTGATACAGTGCACATACCTGATGATATCAGTTGATAAGGTAATAGCTATAGCCTTTCCTTTCAAGCACAGGAAAACCATGAAGCCTCGAGTTGTCACAGGTTCAATTGCAGGTGGATGGCTTGTGTCTATTTTGCTTTATTGTCATGTATTTTTCAATCCAGCTGGTTATACTAAAGCAGCGCAGTACGGTATTTGCCATGATGACAGAGCTTTTATTTTCCTTTTGCTTACTTTCATATTACCCATCTTTGTTGTATCCTTAATCACACTAACTCTCAACATTTATCTATCCTTCAAAGCTTTTCAGGTTCAAAGGCAGATACGAAGGGAGTCCATGTTATCGGGAACAACCAGCGATGAAGTAAACAAATTTAAGAAGAAGCAAGCTACCATCAAGGCACACCTGAAGCCGATGATAACATTGCTGGTAGTTTCTTTTGGCAGCTCAGCTTTTGGTCTGCTCTTCCCAATATTGTATATTCCAGCAAGGGTACTAGAAACTCCTGCATTTTATGAAGCCACGATGAAATATATTGTTGCTCCAAATGTTGGCTATCTGGTGCTCCTCCTTCATCCCTTTGTGTATGGCCTGTACTACAAACAAGTTCGTGAGCCGATGATGAAGGTATTGAAGAGAGTAACATGCAGGAACAAGTTTAATTCAGCAGTTGTTACTCCACAACCACGAAGGACCGCTTGGATGTGATGACTGTTACTGACAATGACTAAATGTGTAATTATTTAATCATTCAAGTATTTATCTTTTGATGTATTTACTATTTCCGCTAGACATTTTGTTCATCTGAATTCTGAAGAATGACTTATGCATGTTTGTAATAACAGTTGCTTGTAAATGAAGTAGGACAAAATGTCTCTTCAACCTTCCGGTTTTCAGGGCTAATTTAAATGTACACAATGGCATGCAGAGAATAATTCTTTGATATACCAATGCAGGTTTTAATTCTAGTCAGTTTTGTAGCTAATACACTGCAAACAATTGGCCAATGAATATACTTCTTTTGTAGTAATTGGCCCGGTGGATTACTGCCGGTGGAGCGGTAAAAGTCTGAGTTGGGCAGGTTCCATAAATACTTACCTGCCAAAGACTAGATGTCAAAAAAATGAAAATGAAATTGTCTAATTAAAATGAGTTTCCTTAGCAACCAACATGTCAGAATGTGGAATTAGTTGAGGTATCTTCACTGTAAAATTCCAGGGTGACATGCTTTATTGGTCACACTATCATAGAACAAAGTGTTTAACATTTTACCAAGTACATGCCTTGGTGCACTATACGGGCTGTACTACAAACAAGTTTATGAGCCGATGATGAAAGTACTGAAGGTATATCACATGCAGAAACAAGTTTAATTCAACAGTTGTTGCTCCACAACTATGGAGGAATGCTTGGATGTGATGACTGCTGCTGATATTACTAAACTATATTAATCATGCCATGTTTATATGTTAACATGTATCCCATATGTTTACATGATCTATTACTTTTATGTTAAGCTAAATGTTTTACTTGTCTTAATATTGAAGAAGAACATTTCTTTATGTAGCTGTGTGTACAGTTGCTTGTAAACAAGTATATGCATGCACATTGCTCTGTGAGCTATATTTGAATGGAGTAGCATAGAATTTTATGTCACCATACTCCATCTGTGCACAGCAGACAAGCCACTCCCCCACTAGCAAAGATTAGTTTGGTAGCACAAGGCTGAGTGAGTAGCAGCATCAATTAGCACAACAAATTTACAGTACCATAAAAAAGTACACTTATCTCTTAGGAAAGAATCTACAGAGGGAACATGAGCTCTCGCCCTCTTGAAAGATAAGATAGAGTGAACATTCATATAAACAAACATCCATGTACTGTATTAACAGATTTATCAACAAGAGAAGGAATTTTGTTGTTATTGGAAATGATATTTGGAGTGTTGAATTTCAGGGTTGTTCGTTTCTATTGGAAACACCAGACATAGCAATGTTATAATTATGGAGATACAAAAACTGACTCTGAGTGTGAGCTTATCAGTATTGCTAGTCTGCAGATTTTTATTATTATTATTTACCATTACTATACAGCTTCAAAATGAAGGTAGCGTACAGATAAATCACAAAAGTAAAATTACAGCACATTAAATAAAGTATTACAGAGCATTAAATAAGACATTACAGTATAATAAATTAACTAAGTTTCGAAAATCCTTTTTCCCTGCTACAGTACAACTCTGAAATAAACTCCCTGCAGTAAGTAAAGATTCAGCCTCCTTGGACTCATTTAAATCAGGATTTTTTTTACACCGTAAAGGGACTATGAAAATTTCTTGTCCTTGAAAATGTAGCATATTGCGTGAATGAATTTAGAGAGATTTCTACTTCTTTGTGTATGATTTTGTATAACATTGTCAATCATTTGTTGTGTCTGCTTTCTAAGGTATCCCAGTCCAGCTGGTAGAGGAGATCTGTTACACTAGTTATTGGGTCGGTGATGTTAGCTACAAAGCGACGTTGGATTCTGGACTACCAAGGAGCCCAAACAGTTGCAGCATACTCTTTAGTCATGGAGATAGGTAGACCTTTTGTATTTACATCACATGGATGTAAAAGCAAATCGTTATAATTTCATTCCCATTATCAATGCCAGTTGGTAGCCCCATTAGTAGACATTCACTGTGTACCAAAATGCTAGTCATGGATAGCCAGTTTTTACTGTGGGTTTCAAATAAAAATAACTCCTGAACCATGCTTCAAGTTGGTTAGGAACCACACCCTAAGTAGATCTGACATTATGAAGAATCTGAGGCTGGGCCCCTAGCAGTCTGGAAGCAATAACTCCATTATCTATGGTTGAGTATTAGTACAGGTAGTACTGAGCTAGCTATAATGGCCAAAAAATCTATGTATGGTTAACTACACCTTAACTCGCAAGTTAAAGCATCAGTTATTTTACGCTACTGTGATACGGAGAAAACGACGGCGAACTTTAAACTACTTTAATAAAACAATCAGCCTGCTAAATGTTTTGTTTACATGCGCTATGATTAGAATAGTAAGTGTGCGCTATTAAGAACAGGCAAAGATGATACTGAACTAGCCCTTGTAGCATAAATAATATAGCATAGTGTGTGTTATAATGTCAGACCTACCCGTAATTGGTCCGTCACTTCCACCTCATCTCACAGCGAGGGACGAAAAAGAAAGTGATGAATCCATCGTCGCTCAATCGCTTGTCGGACCACAGCTACCACCTACACGTGAGTCTAATACACCTCCTTCTAAAGCTTCATACGGACCGTGCCTACCTCCTGGAATGATGTATGGACCCCCCATACCTGAGAAGGAAAGTAAGTGTATCCGGATATTTTTGTATACGCAAATATGTATGTTCATCTCACATAATGGGTGAGGTGTTCCCATGAGCCTTCTGAGGGATAGTAGTCCTGAGGATTAGCCAATAGGCACTGGAATTGAGCACAGTCATCATTACTATTTATTTAGCAGCCAATGGTTTTGCTTTTGTTCCACCTCTGTCGGGTAGTGCAGTGGTAGCATTCCTCTATCTTACTGTGTGGTGGAGACCAAGGTGCCCATGCATTGGAAACCAACAACACAGCTTACATCACATAATACACATCATGCGTGCTGTCCTGAGGGTTGTGTACCTATCATCCTGGGTATCCTCTTGTTAGTCGACGGCTTGTATGGGGGCAACAAACAAATCGTCCGGTCACTGTTGCACACATATTCTGTGAACACCAGGAATGCAATTACATTACATCACGTTATTGTTTTATGTCAAGGATGATGTAGCAATCATGTTAGTCATCTTTGTGAGCAGACTGAAGTGAAGATTGTACTGGTAATGTCTTGATGTACCTGAAACATTCATCGACTCTGCCATTCGCTCATCTGTAGTAAACCGCTTTACCAACACTTTTAAGAGCTCTGTATTAGGGGAACAAAAAGCCTAACCCCATGGCATTTTAAAACTTTCGTAAAAACTCTTAGATTCAGTCGTTTATTGCGCACTAAGAATTTGTTATTGGTGTTTGTTTCGTCATAGAGTGTGTGACTGGCTCTGTCAGCATTCTGGCAGTGGTCACAGAATGTGTGCGATAGTGACCAGATGGTTCATTTGCTGCCCCTGTCTGGCACCCTCTTGTCTGACAGGCTTGTGAATGGAGTTACTTTGGCTAGGTGGGGGCTGGAGCAAATTTGAAGATCAATTGTTTGGTGGGATGAATATTTGTCCTCAGAATTAGTAAAGTGTGTGCATACATGCGTGTGTGTGATATTTTAGTTATATAATTAATTAGTTTAGCATATGTTGGATACATATGATTATTTTGAGGAGGCAAATGTGAAATAAACTAAAACCCACAATCAATTTTCACTGGTGAGACTATATAAGAGATTGTCTAACATTGTACACTAATGGCATTAACTTCTTTAAATTTTTGCAAAGGCTTTAAAAGTTTATGAAACTATTAAAGTGGCACTTAGACATTCAAGATTTGGTTGCATCGATTTTTCAAGATTCATACTTGATGGGCTAATTAGGCCATGTTGAAGGAAATGGCCGAGTGCCTGAGCATAATCTTGTAGTTTGAACTTTCTGTATATTTATTTATTTATAGCTGTATTTTTATGCAACGGAAGTAGACGATGAGTATTTGTGACGTAACGTGGTAAAGTTTGTTTTGTAATCCAATACGCGACAGGTCTTTGGAGCCATTAATACTGTGTCTGAATAACTCAGAGAGCATCCTTACAAAGGCAGTGTTATTTGTTGATAATTTGTGGTGCCACAAGGCTAAATCTCAAACATATTTTGAGGTATCAACACCAGCCTACTTGTGCTTGTCAGCTATGAAAATGCAAAATGTATTTATAACCATGTTTACCAGTGTTACCTTTGACTTGTAGAAGCTTCATAGTTTTAATAATGCCTCCCTGGTGCCTCTACCAAATCATTAAGTTCTATGGTACACAGATATGAAGTTATGTAGAGAACTGTGGGACTGTGGCTGGCCAGAGTGCGCTCCGTAAAGAAATAATCACTCAATGACAGCTATTGTTCACCTTGAATTAACCAGAGTTTTGACGAGGCAATGATGTTAGAATGTGAATAATGTTACTTGTATCAACAATAGTAGACTGTAGTGACAGCCCAAAAGAGTTAGTTATTGCAATACAATGGTCCCTCCATTATCCAAACTCACTGGGATCTAGGTGTGTTCGGTTAATGGAAAAGTTTGGATAAACGAAGCCCATACTTCTATATACAGAGCTCAGTTAAAGTACTCTAATAGAGCATACACTTTAGCCAAAATACTCTAATACAACAGTCACTTCCACAGTTTGGATAACAGAATGTTCGGTTAAACAATGGCTGGATAATGGAAGGACCACTGTACTTCATAGCACTTTGCTTTGTTCTGTAGTTTTCCATGTTTTTTGTGCTTGACCATAAACATACCGTCCCATTAGTCTTGTTTGTAAGGCTTTACTTCTGTTGTCCTGTTGTAGTTGAATAGAAGCAGTGTGTACATTATGTTATGACATTGTTACACTACTTTTGGCACTTGCTCCATGTATTACCCTTGTTCCATGTCTTGCCTCACAGTGGCTGATGCTCTAGCTACTATGAGGCAAGTAGCTAGAGCATCAGCCTGTTAATCAAAAGGTTCTGGGTTTGATGCTCAGTTACGCCAATTCGGTGTTGTTGTTGTTTCCTTGAGCAAGAAACTTTACTCCCATTGCTCCAGTCTACCCACTGTACATCGAGGACCTGGTGGCCTGGTGTCATCTGGGGAAGCAGCACACCTATGTATGGTACCTGGTGTTTACTGGGGAAGCAAATGCCTAACTGTCCTTGTATCATTTAGCTTAGTCTTGTGCCCAGACCACTTTTTTTCTTTTTGTGTGGGGATGGAGAAAAAAAAGGGTCTGGTGGATCTCCAATACTTTTTTTTGTGCAGCTGGATCTACAACTGTTGGGGATCATTGATTAGTGGTGATGAATAGCAAAGGCCTGTTAACGAAGCGACAATAGGAAATACAGCGTGTGCCCAAGGATGCAGCCTTGCCAAGCAACCGCACGCCGTATTTCCTATTGTTGCTTCATTAACAGGCCTTTGCTATTCATCATCAATCAATGATCCCCAAAAGTTGTAGATCTGGCTGCACAAAAAAAAGTATTGGAGATCCACCAGACCCTTTTTTTCTCTACCCCCACACAAAAAGAAAAAAAAGAAGCAATCTGGGCATGAGACTACATTTAGCTGTGGTGGGGTTGTTGTGGAACTTCGGCTTCTGCGACCTCTCTCTGTGAGACCTGGACAGTCCTCGTGAGGGTTACTAGCCCTGGATTTGCACTGGCTGCACAAGGCTGAAGTGCCTGAGTGATGTACAGGCATCCCAGTGCTGGTTCATTGGGTAGCAATAGCTGTGTTTCGCACGACTGCCATAGGCTTTGCTTTGTAGGCTGTGTATGTGCGGCGTGCGTGCATATGTGTGCATGCGTACGTGTGTATGTGTGCATGCGTACGTGTGTGTGCGTACGTGCGTGCGTGTGTGTTTATATTATATTGTGTGTGGTTTACTATTGTGTAGCAAATGATGAAAGTGTGCTCAGTGATGAAAGTGTGCCAAGTGATGAAAGTGAAGATGAAGATGACATTATTGGACCTAAGTTGCCTATAGGAGATGTAAGTGATTTTGCTAATTCATACAAATAAAGGCTAATTCATACAGATAAAGGGTCTGACTTCAATTTCTTCTTATGTGGTTAGTATTTACAGTGTAAGAGGGACATTTTCCAAAAAATACTCAAAATTATTTTTTTGTTTTTTGTAGCAGAGAATATTCAGATTAGCTAACCCTCCCGTATCTTGTGCTACAGTGGAATCCAGACACAATGATGAAGTGGCCATTATAGAGGGGTGTGCTATTTTATAGGATATATGTGTACCAAACGGACAGTATCCTGAATTGACCATAGATATAAAAACGTTTACCTATCTATGAATTGACAAGGTGTCTTTAATTATTATAGAGATGACCTGATTTCAGGGGTCTGAATGTGTGTGCACTAATACATATTGGGCCATGGACAAGTGATTATCATGGTGATCTTAGCGGCAATAACGTGTGTACACTAATACTATGGATGAGTGTCCTGATTATCAAAGTGTCATATTTCATGGTGTCAGAGTTCCACTATACTATTGTTTCCTTTTTATGTGTAATGCCAAGTAATGCTAAATACTGTATAGGTGTTGTCCATGTAGGTAGGTTTATAGTCTATGGATTTGTTATTGAGCAAATAGTGTTGTTTTCTCTTTTTTTTTTTTTGCGATATTCTATTAGTTCTAGTGAATTTTGTCAGTTGTGGTGAGGCAAATACTCTAATAGAACAAACACCCATGCTTCTGAAATTATAAACACAGAAAGCTATTTATGTGTACTATTTCAGTGTAGTAACTGCACCCCTCATTAGAAAGTGTAATTTTGACTCCATGTTAGTTATAATTTAACTATTGGTAACATTACTTATAGACATCTGGTGACTCACTGACTACAAAGAAGAGAGAAATAGAGGCAAGAGCACAAGCTATGAAGAACAAACTAACAAAGGTAGCAATGTTAGAGATATTGTTTATCCTTGGTAGAACAGCACATTCTAACTCAGACACATCCTCATGGTACACAGGGACCCTACTAAACCAATAATTTAACTACCGTATTGTCTCGAATTATGGCCTGGGAATTTATTTCTTTCAAGCAACTTTTTACCCCGGCTACTAAACAAGACCAGCAACTATACGAGACCAGCGTTTATATACCTGACCAACATTCGTGAGTCAACTTCATACCTTGGTGTTGTACTCTCCTGGGCTCTCCTTGATGTTTCTCTCAGCATATTTCACAGATTCAAGTGCTTAAAAGGAACTCTATAAAACGTTCTTTACTTCATCGTTTATAACACCGCCCGGAATTGGTAGAAATAATGACCGCACTAGACATTTATTCGAGACCCGGCGTTTTGTTATGATGCTGTATACCCCCCCGGCAACTAAACGGGACCAGGCGTTTATACGAGACCGGGCGTAATTCGAGGCAATATGATACTCTAATAGAACAGTCAAGCATTGTATACAATAGTTTGTACATGCAACAGGTTTTTTTATTATTGAGGATTCTATAGACCATGACGTATTCCATGAGATGAAAACACTTCTGCTTTACCGAAAAATTAAGCATATAATTTATCCCTGTCTCTAACTCAAACAGTTCTGTTTTCAAGTTTTTTCAAAGTCTATTTAAAGTTGTGAACATTATTCAGGTGGAAATAGAACACAGATCAAACTGTGAAAAGGGGGTGCAGCCTTAAAAGACCAGGATGTTATATACAATTTGTATTAATGTTAATGAACTCTAACACCTATAATTTCACAACTTTTAGCCCTAGAAGGCCAAACACACACACTTTATTTCACAGCTTGGTATTTGTATTTCTCAGCCCAACTAGCTTAGGTCACAATTGAACAGTCACTAATAATAATATTTTAGTGCTCAATTACTACAGTACATGTAGAAATCATTGTTCATTCAATACATACGTGTATCCATGTTGTTGACAAACATTAATTGTTGACTTTCATGGGCCCAGGGTCTGTTACGTAGTCACTAATTGTTGTACTGGATTTAATGACCACCTGTACAATAACATTCAGCAACAAACCTTAAACTTGTCACTGTGTAGTATTATACTTACGAAATGTAACAGTATAACATTACAATGTGCATGTTGTGTAAAAAGTACAAGTTTGTAGCATGATGCAATAAAATGCAACAAGTTATTACATCATGAACATATTTTATGGGATGTAAACTTAGCACTCATATGGCTTGCCACATTGTCCTTTTATTTAAAGTTGTCACTATGTGATCTTTCGAAGTGTACCAATACAATGTATGTTTTTTTTTTTTTTATTATTATTATTATTATTATTATTGCTTTACAGCACAAGTGCTGAAGGTCTGTATAGGACACTTGGTCCTACAGCCTGCTCAAAGACTTTGTATTAGGGCTCTGTTAGTTGCTATGTTGTAAAGCTATGTGTACTCTTTACAGCCAGATGATGGACAACCTCAGAGAGAGAGTTGGATGACAGAGTTGCCATCTAAAGAGATCAAAATTGGTATAACATGACATTGTTAGTCTTAAAAGAAGTCCATTTCCTTCACATGGCCAGTGCTTTGTATTTCTATATGTTGAAAAGCAGGTGCTTATAATTGCTTATCAATAAGTGCTGTGATGAGTCTGGTTATGCCAAATGTACTGATGTTTATAGTCAAAATTGTTTGGTGGTAAGTGGCAAGAATGCCCGTGTATCTAAATTGTAACATTATTCATCAGAAGTGAATTTGTATAACACCGAAAGAAGGGCATCAGACATACTGTATGAGACTGTAATTGTATGACAAAATACGTATCTTTACTAAAGTGGAGAGTTGATTATCTAAACTAATAAGGGAGGAGGGGTGTGAAAAGTCAAGCAACTTTTCTCTAATGCAGCATACGCCTGTTGACAAAATGCTCTAATTGATCAGTTATTTTAGTGTTCAACATTTGGATAATCTAATTGACTCTCCACTGTAATTACTAATAAGCAATGTACAAATTCACTTAGTTTTCAACTGTTTTTTGCCTTAGCCCTGCATACGGTGAATAATGGGACACAAAAGATAGACACAAGTCAAGTCCATGATGCATGCATTGTGGTATACCAAAAAACACCTGTCAAGTCTGAAGTGAAGCCTATAGCCTTAGCTGTTGTTGAGTTAAGCTTGTTGGCGATGAATTAAGTACTCTGTTTCATCAGACTGTTAGCCAGTTGCCTTAAAGTGCCTTTTGTGACACTTCTAATATACAATGCTACAAAATATAATTTCTTTATTTAGTGGAATTATCTTCTAACTGACAATATACTTAACGAATACTACCAAGGCACCCTGAAGGTATTGTGAGGCTGGTTTCTGGTCAATAGTTTCGTGAAAAAGTACAAACCTTCATGATGATCCCTATACTATATATATACTATTACAGTGAAAGATATACAAGCCCATGTAAATTATGTTGTCATATGTAACTAGGAACCTGTGGGAAGGTTTAAGGTGGGAGTCAGAATCATTGTGTGCAAAAGGTGGATAATTTTTGTGACCTACCAGTTTTATTATTATTATTATTGGGGGTACAGGTAAGAAGGCAAAGCCTGTAAAAACCTGATCTAAACAATCAAACTACTACAAAAATAACTATACAATATCATACTGGTAATCATAATAAAATCTATCTAGGTGTGTCTTACAATTTGGTCTTCTACTACCATACATACCTCCTATGTACATAGACCTATTTTTGGTTTGTCATTTGGCAGTTGTTCACATTAGGTGATATGACAGTATTTGCATCACCATACTGTATATCATTATGTAGGTGTTACTAACACTAACAGCACTTAATTAATGCCATCTAAGTTCCTCAGCAGCATGTTGTGGTTTTTATTGTAGTTACTGTTGTATATTCCTATGCCTTTCACAGCAGCTGCCTGCAACATTAGGCTTGGATGGGATCCATTTTGAACCTGGTTTTTTTGGTTGCATGTTAAGGATACCTCTTAGAATCAGTAGCTTACCGTGATTATAGTCATATGTGTAATACAATGTACCCTTTAAAAACCAATCTGAAATATGGAATGTTGATAGTCAGGGAACTTCCATCTGTAAGTGTCCACATATTAAACCCCTGAAACAAAGACATTTCTCTGTGGACAATTCATCGTTTTTGAAATAAAAGGTTTTACTGTGGTATTTACGTAAACACAGAATCTACAAATATATGTGTATACTAGGTTTGGGACCTAGAAAATTTCGTTCTACGTATGCTGAACTTGGAGACCGGTCAGTGTGGACTGACACTCCAGCTGACAAAGAAAGAAAAGCAGCAACAGCAGCAGCAACAGCAGCAGCAACAGGAATGACTGGAAAAGTACTGTAGCTTGTCGAGAAGCATTCATATTGTAACTATTCTTTTTTCAGAACAATAAAAGAGCTAAGGTCAGAAAAGAACCTGTAGAAGTCTCGGAGAGAGACAAAGAATTAGCTAGACAAGTAGAAGAATACAATGTAAGAAATACGACCACAAATATAATAGTTACTTTACACTTGCAGAAAAAATATCGATCAGAAACTTTAACAGAAATCAGTCGAAAAAGACAGGTCAGCCACAAGCATGCATATTCACATTTTCTAATGTCATTATACATGCACACACAGAAAGAAATCAGTGATGCTCCAAAAGAGAAGAAAATGTTTAATCCTGAGACTGACCTCCAGCTGCCTAAAATCATGTCACAGAGCAAGAAAAAAGAAGTGATCAAGAAATCTTCCAAGGACTTACAGAGCAAGTTTACTCATGGTTCTCAGGGTCACTTCTTGTGACACAACATCCAACTGTTATAAAATCCATCAAGTTGCATGTATAATTACAGTTATATGTAACCAGATTTGCATATGTGACTGGATTTGTGAAAAGGAGTCTTCCACACACATCCATGCAATTTACCAACTTTTACGATTAATAACTTAAGATTGGAAAAGGCTATTGTTCTCCTATGCATGTACAGTTCTATGACCTTGAAAGACCACATCTCTACATCAAAGAAACATGCAAAGTTTCTAAGCAATGTTGTTGATTATTTCTGACCACTTTTCAAGCCGATTAATAGCCTTTTCAAGTTGGTATGTTAGTATGGAGACCCCTTGTTTACAAATCCGGTCATGTGTAGCTAGCTATGTTTATTAGCATAGACTCAACTATAGTCTTGCATAGCCAGATTCTATGTCTCCACACGGTGCTTACTGATTGGACATTATAAGCACCTGCTTCAGAGCAAGTGCTTATAATTTCCAATCAATAAGTGTTGTGTGGAGAAAGCTATGCGAGACGTAAGACCTGTTTAATGTGTTTAATAGCAATTGTGCTAAACCACTGCTTTTCTAAATGCTAGTAATATGGTACTTTTTTTTTTTTTTCTTTCTTTCTTTTTTTTTTTTTTTTTGCAGCGTATATGCATTTACATCATTATTGTGAATGCAACAGGATTTGAGGTGTCCTTTCCATACATTGAGCAAACAAAATGTTATACAGTTACCTCCTTGTAGAAATCTGTATACCTTAGTTAAGCGTGCTTGCATGAAGTAAGGATTTAATTTAATCATATGTAATGTACAGAACTTGACAAGTGAGTGTAAACATACACAAAAACGTGTGATGCGTGCAAATATTATTAACTGTTAGATCTTTAAAGTTTTGTAACGTTGTACAATTAATCATAGTAACTGGTAATTTATTCCACAATTTAATTGCATCGGGGTAAAAGGAATGTTTAAACAAATTAGCTCTTATAAATGGTTGCTTGAACCTATTTGAATGCGTAAATTATTCCTAATGAGTAAGTTCCCTGTTTCAATTTCAACAAGATTATTAACAATTTTGTAGATCATTATCAGTCTCAGGTTTTCCCTTCTAACTTGAAGTGTTGTCCAGTGCATCCTGTTTAACACATTAGTGATGCTAGAGTACATTGAAAAACTATTACATACAAATCTTGCTGCTTTCCTTTGTAGTTTATCAATGTTAGTCAGAGTATAGGGTGACCAAACTACACAAGTATACTCTAATGTGGGTCACACCAAAGAAAGATAGCATCTTTCTCTTACACTTGTTGGATGTTGTCTTAAATTATACTGCAGAAATGCTCAGACATTATTTGCTTTGTTGCATACAAAGGAAGTTCCAAGAAACTGTTTCATCAATATGAACTCCCAACTACTTGGCTGGATCTTATGAACTATTGTGCAGCAAAAGGTGAAGATTATTAGCTAGTTACTCTTAGCTAGGTGTTCACATTTTACGGGATTAAATTTCATCATCCAATTGCAATGTTCAGCCCATTGCTGTAGCGTGCATGTTAATATCCTCTTGTAGGGTTTTACTGCCCTCTGGAGAATGAATCTGTACAGAAGAGCATAGCAAAAGTCCATATTAAACAGTATGCAATTGTGTTTCTAATGTTTACCAAAATAAATATACACTTTTAACTTAAATACGCCGCGGCTATGTTTACTTTTTGTTACATTCGATCTTCCCACACAATTCTTATAAACACTTCTCGTTTTGGGCTATTACCGCACTTCTTCCTTTATAGGGCGTGGCTCCTTTAATTTGCTGGCTAACCATGCTCGTTCCGGCGCTTGAATTTGGCTTTAAGACTGTCACACTAACCTCCAGTTTGTTATATAGGTATAGATAGTATAGTAACAAGTTGATGTTGTGCTACTTCTAAAAACCAGGCGCCATGCAGCTAGCTAAGGCCACACCAAGTCAAACCTTAGTTTCTGGTCACCCGCCCGCATGGAAAACTGGAACCCCAGTTTATGAGGACTATTATTAATATTACAGGCGCTTAAGTGTACGTGACCAAGGACAGTGATTTTTAAACACTGCAAAAGATCGAGATACTCTAATAGAGCAGTCACACTACCCTTAACTTTAATACTAGAATAGACAGATACTACTATAACGTTTTTGACTTGTCCTTGATTAGCTATATAGCTATTAGTAATGCTTCTGTTGCCAGTAAGTAACTTCAGTACAGTATGTATGTAGCATTGATCACTAGCCTAATGATCAGATATACCATAGCTTAAACTTTCCTAACAATTCAGATGTGGTCCTCTAATGATTAATCTAGTAACTCTTCTAGTGGATCTAAACTTGGACTTCCTTATCACTGATCACTGATATACTGACTAGAAATCCGGTAACATTTGGTGAGCTCAAACTTCAACTTTTCCATGATTAAATAATTGCAAGTATGGTCCTAAATTAACAAGTGCATGGCATCCCTTAGTTAAAACATTAACTTAGCTTTCCCACATGATCACTGAAAAACACTAGCCTGGAGCACTCAACAACTCAACTCAAAACTTTGACAGCTACTTTACTGAAGGTTTACTGTATAGAAGGCTGGAAACACATGCATATATAGTTGACTAAGACTTCAAATTTGAAAGAGTTTCTGGTGTGTTAATATAGTTTTGGATTATTATTAGCTAGCTAATAAATATTAATTTCCTGACATAGCTAATGAAACATTTCATTTGTAAAGCAAAAGTAGCTACATGAGCAGACCTTTCCTTAGTGTTAGCTACACATTGTTGTGCTCAGCAGTGTAGCTAGCCATCAACAATTTTCCTGGTGCACTTTGCAGAAGCATAATTACCTACTTATGCTATAAGAATGTTGGTTAAGCTTGGTTGTAAACTCAATATGAAATGGGTAAATTGAGCAAAATTAATAACATTACAGTATTACTGGTGTATATGTAAGAGTCTATGATAGTCCTGATCATCCGCCCGCCCGCATCCTTTTGTTGGCTAGGGAGTGACCAGAAACTAAGGTATGACTTGGAGTGGCCTAACTCATCTGAAATAACTATAGACAGTATATACTACTATGAATTAACCAACTATGTATTACTACTTTACAATATGGTAGTTTGGGTTGTGCAATAATATTATTATTATTATTAATGGACAAAAATTGCTTGGCAGTACAAGACTGTCAAGCTAGGCCGCAGGCCTTTGAGAGTGCCCATATCTTGTTGTTCTCCATAAATCATCAAGATTCTTCTTAAACAATGCCACGGTTGGTGCAGAAATAACATCTGCTGGAAGAAAATTCCACAAATTAACTACTCTGTTCAGGGACTGATCCAGAGGGGGTGAATGAGGTGGCTAGCCACCCACCATGCATGGCCTTGCAACCACTCAGACATGCATTATTTAATAATGCTGAAGATTACTGATCATGAACACTCTTTCGTTATATCGATATGAACTAAATTCCTGCATTGCATCAGATTCCAATGCTAGCTGGCTATAACCTTACAGTAGATGGTAGCAGTATACATGAATTTATCTATGATCATGGGCAGTATTAACTATATCACCAGGCAGAGGACTTCTTGAAGGAAAATATGGGGTCTGCTTTAGGATTGAGTCAATTTTACTTTTATGTCTGCAGCAATTCACCCTAAGGCTGTAGAATAATGCGACTGCCTCAAATGTTTAAGTTGGCTAAGTAGTGAAAAACATATACTGAGAATATTATAGCTATAACCTTTAAGGTGATGTTTCTTCCTGTGGGGCACATCATTAGTAGGAGATGATAGTTCACAATTAGTTATATAATGGAGTAAACCTAAACTATCATCTCCTACATATCACATATGACAGAGAGGAATGTGCAGTATGTGCACAGGTGTTACAGGTGTATTACAGTTTGTTTTAACCACTGGTGTTAACTCATGATCAGCCTGTACTGGGATTATAAAATACATTAGGCCAGGAAAACTTGATTACTAGTTTCTCATCCACAAAAATTCAGATTTCCATGCAGGAGGGAGGTCATTTTTCATTGTTAATTAGTAAAGAAAATACTCCAAATCAAGCTGTCTGTTATAAAGGTTAACTAAAACCTTTTAAGAACTATCACTTATGCATTAGCTACCACCTTCTCTGAGGTGCAAGTGACATTTGCTGCGCTGTAAAACGATAACCAGCTTTCCTAACATCAAAATACATGTGCACGTGATTGATAACAGCAATAATGAAATTAGAGGTGATGGGGTAAAAAGGGATGCGGGAGGGGATGAGAAACAATTAATCAAGTTTTCCCGGCCTTATTATGTTCACAAGAACATGCTACTAGCTATGTGCTACAAGCTAGATGATAATATTGTCAGCCCTTCTTCCCTGATGTAACTACCAAGACATTCAAGACTCTCATCTTAAAATCTGGGCCAGCCACCCACCTTGGTTTATTTCTGGATCAGTGCCTGCTGTTGGTGAAAAAATTATGCCTCACTAGCAGCCGAGATCGAAATTTAAAGAGTTTACGGTGGTGACCTCTGGTGGTATCCGTATTACTCAAAGTGAAAAATGAGGTAGGGTTGATGTCATAGTAACCATTCAATATCTTGTACGTCTCAATTAGATCTCCCCTTTGACGTCTACAATACAGTGAATATAAACCAAGTCTCTCTAGACGAGTTTCGTATGGTAAATCAAATAAACTAGGTAATAACTTGGTGGCACGTCTCTGTACTTTCTCTAGGAGATCAATATCTTTCGCCAAGTAAGGGCTCCAGACCTGCATGGATGCAATACTCCAAGTGAGGTCTGACATACATTTTGTACAAAAAAGTCAATATAATTAGCTATTTCTCGTAATTCATGAAATATTCGTAATTCATTCAATTACGTTGCTATGCACTGCTAAGGAAGCGTTTGTTAAATAAACCGCTTTTACCAACATATTACGCACAAAACTATCTTCTAAACTGTTTTATAGTGTGACTAACGTGTTTTTTCCCACAAATTCTCTCGACAAAGCCTCAAAGCTGCTCTTCATTTTCGTTCGCGTACGTAAGGGATACGCCCCCTTTCAACTCGAAGCGATAGGCTATTCCTGGCAGTGTACGAGGCCTGCACCGTTGTTTTTCAGTTGCTAAATTCCTGAAAACCTCAAGGGGAAGGTAGTCTGAGGAAAGTCACCACACCCGTATTTCAGTCCGCCGAAAAGAAACCACCTCAGAGCAAAGTTCACCTGTGCAGAAGTTTAATACAGACCTCATTTCACTTTTACTTCTTACGTAAAAGCTGCTTTCACCGTTATTAAACGATTTTGCTCACGTGGGTGCGTACGGACAAACATAGGTAGATAGGTACATAGGTAGATAGGTAGATAGATAAGTACACACACACACTTTTACGGAAACAATTACAGTAAACCAGGCGCACGCCCACAGCCGGCCTTCGGCCGGCTGTGGGCGTGCGCCTGGTTTAAAAAGTGGTTTTACTATACGGTGAAACTTCTCTAGGGCCACCTCTGGTAGCTACCCTGCAAAATTTTGGCCTTATTAGGCCACTCCAAATAAATTCTCTGTTTCTCATCCTGGACTCAAGCATATTTGCATGCGGGCGGGCGGTCCATTTCCATTATTTCATTATAAGATTGGCAGCTTTTGAAGCCATTATTTACCTGGCACAACCAAAAAAGCTGCATAAAAGCATGCTTATGCTTGTTCCTTCCTTCTTAAGTTGCAAAAATAGCAGTTTGTGCCGACTTGATAGTACTGCTGACACTGTTTCAAGTGAACCTGTCAGTATGCAAGAATAACCAGAAAATAATGGAAGAATACGGAATAATGGAATATTTAGAGCTGATAGTAACCAGATGCGGGCGCCGGTGGACGGGAAACAGAGAATTTATTTGGAGTGGCCTTAAGGAGGTCATGAAGCTGTATTTGGGACACAAAAGGTGGCCATTATAAATTATTAAAGAGGTGGCCGCTAAGTGAGGTGAGATTTCACTCGCTATCTGTAGTCTCGCGTAGCCAGACCCTCCAACGCGCAGGGCGCTTGTAATATTTAATCGATAGGTGCCTGCGCGTTGGAGGGTGTTTGGTGGAGACAGTTCTGGACGATAGATTCACTGAAATCTAAGTGGACGTCGGTAAACAATAATCTGCATTGTATATTAAACGAATATGTTTGTTACTTCGTATAGAGTAGTTTCAAAACCATAGTTACCAAAAATTACGCAATGGACACACCCAAATCGCCATGTTTTTGTACCAGACTGTTTCATGTTGCAAGTTGAATTCCTCGCTAAATTCATGCCAAGACTTATTAATACGTAAGTAAAAGAGATGCCAGTGATAGAATAAAGTATGTAGGTGAGTTATTACGCATTAAAAGATCCGTACTGCCTCCCAACAGGGCAGTTTCGTAGGAAGGAGAAATGCGTAAAGATGGATTTGGCCAAATTGCGACCTATTCACCGCCCAAAGGTGGTTAAAACTAGGGGAAACCTGCAGTATAGGTCTTTATCCAGCATCGTACAGCCACATCGAGCTATCCCCGAGTTAGCCAGAATCGCTCATGTGCTGGGATTCCCACTTCGTGTGAAAAAGCAGACAGTAAAATAAGACCGCTAAAGTTTAACTGATGGTTGATTTCGACAATAAAACTTAACTCTAGCAAAATTCACCACTAAGAGTCTTCTTTTGCTGGCGTTTTATCACAGTTTGGTAGTACGCCATTAAGGTAAGTGTGCCTAATTCCGGACAGTTCCTAACTCCGGACACTTCCAATGTTTTGCGTCATATCACCAAAACTATCAACTGCATTTACTTGAAACTTTAGGTGAGTACTGCTTCATATACAATGATACTGTGATTCTAAAATCAGCTTAAAAGTCCTGCTAATTGTTCTAAACGAGGTGATTATTTATTGCCATGTGTGGCAAAATTATCAAAAATTCTTCGATAGTCGCTGCTTATTCCCAAATTCAAACAGCTATCTGGCTGATTTTAATACAGTGCAGAGGGACAACTATGACTTACCACTGTACCAAGTTTCGTTTTCAAACAATCAGCCAAACACTTGCTATTGACGATTTTGTAAGAGCCAGTCTCATTGAAGCTGCATAAATATTTGTGTAAATACACCTACATTTGAAATACCCATAACTCGGCAACGAAAGGTACTATGACTCTCAAAATCGAGTATGAGGTGGGTAATAGATGCAAGTTTAACGTGGCAGTGTTTAAAATTCGAAATCAACATCGGAAGTGCTGTATCAGGCGTGATAAAAAGTGTCCGGAGTTAGGAGCATGCGCGAAATTTACACATAGTTGAATTTTGGAGCGCAGCTCCTCGACGGATGGAGATATTTTGATGAAACTTGCAGGACTGATGCACCATAGGATAGGCTTTATCACCATAGTTTAAGAATTAAGTAATTCGCTTGCATGGCGGAGATAGAGTACCGGAAGCAAAAACTGTCCGGAGTTAGGCGCACTTACCTTACCGGTCTTGTACCTTTCAGGAGCTCTGGCTAATCCTGGGATAGCTGGATGTGGCTATACGCTGCTGTGGTGCTGGGTAAAGACCTATACTGTAAGTTTCCCCTAGTTTTAACCACCTTTGGGCGGTGAATAGGTCGTAATTTGGCCAAATCCATTTTTACGCATTTCTCTTTCCTTCGAAACTGCCCTGTTGGGAGGCAGTACGTATCTTTTAATGCCTAATAACTCACCTGCACATTTTATTCTATCACTCGCATCTATTTTACTCACGTATTAATAAATCTTGGCATGGATTTAGCGAGGAATTCAACTTGCAACATCAAGCAATCTGGTACAAAAACATGGCGATTTGGGTGTGGTCCATTGCGTAATTTTTGGTTACCATGGTTTTGAAACTGCTCTATTGATAAATTGTTGGAAAGAAAAATGTAATTAATGGGCTTGCGCAGCGCTGAGTCTTAACGGTGACTAATTCTCACGAATCCCAAGAATGCGATTCAGACAATAACTCTCCAATAGAGCTACAGGTAAGCGGGGTTAATTTTTTAGAGAAGATACACAAAAACATAACAAATAAAGCTAAATAAATTACAAAAAAAATGAAGCGAGTCTAGTATTCAGCTTGAATTAGGTCAAATGAAGTAAACTGGCCATCTCCTCAAGATTGTAGAAAGCAAGCACGTCTCACTTTATTGTACAAGGTAATAAATCACTTATTACTTGTCCCAAATCACTGTTTGCCATCATTAAACCAAACTGCTACTTGAGCTCATCATGACCACTGAGAAATTTAATCATATACAATCTTCAGTAAACACTTATCTCTATTCATTCCTACCCAGAACTATTCCCCAATGGAACGGTCTATGTATCCTATAATCTATCTAGCATTGATCTTGAAACATTTAAACAATTAACAGCTCCTATATACTTTGTAACTTAACGCTTACTGTAACTTAGCACTCATTGTAACCTAGTGCTTATTGTAACTTGGCACTTATCGTTATATTATAACTTAAACTTAGCACTTATGTGTACATGTACATTAGCGTTAAAACCCTGCTGGGTGATTGCTAATTAATAAATAAATAAGTTGGCAGTGATGTTAGAGATTGACCAAAGCATCCCTTAGAGCTACAGGTGCGGCTTCTCAATTGCAACACATTACTTTTGTTTTGAGTTAGAGGAATTTGTTGCTATTGAGTAATCGTCCGTAGCTGGTCTACTGTGGATGCAATGAAGCGATTTGACACTTTTCCCCATAGACTACAATACATCCAGTCACTGTTGTGGTATGTCAAAAAATTTACGGTACATATATCGTTTAATCAGTACTTGTTCAATCGGATATACTCAGTGGTGGCTATGTAAAGATCATGCTGGAGTTTGCTGAGTATATCTTGCATTGTGTGCATCTCTGTGTGCACACAGATCAAGTTAATCAACCCCTGACAAGGAGCATGGTGCCATGTGGGTTCATTTAATAGGCCATTCCAAATAAATTCTTTCACTGTTTCTCATCCTCCACTCAGGCATATTTGCATGCGGGTGGGCAGTCCATTTCCATTATTCCATCATAAGATTAGCAGCTTCTCAAGCCATTATTTGGCTGAGTGCAGCCATAGCAAACTACATAAAAGCACACTTAAGCTTGTATTTTCAAGGAGCAGGTATAATAAAACATCAATTTGTGTTGACTCGACTCATGAGCTGACACTTGACAAAATCGAGGTTGTACATTAAAAACCTAGGAAATAATGGAAGAATACAGAAAAAGTGGAATGTTTAATGCTAACACTGGACGGTGGACAGGAAGTAGAAAATTTCTCAAGGAAACGGAATCACACTAGAATTTCTCTTGGGGGAGGGATGGGGGTCAGGAATAAGGCCAAAAACCAATTTATAACTTGTGATTGTAATGTGGGTTAGCAGCCCAATGTGGTAACTGGTAACTACTGGACAATCATGCCCACAATATAAAGTGACCATGGCCACACTATAAATAGAGTCAATAGTAACTGCTGTATTTCTGGAGGTTACTTAAATGCAAAAGCAATGGTGAATCCAGGATAGGGCATTTGAAGACATTCAGAGGTTATTTAAGACTTCAAAACCATCTGTAAAGGCCAAAATAGCAAATGGGACACTAGCTACTAGGAGGTGATTATTTAACTTACAAAAGAATCTGGCTCTGCCCAACCACCTAAATCTTAGCCTGTTTGTACCCCTCCCCCGCCAAGCTCCTGGATCCGCCTTTGAAGTCATTCAGTAGCTGCACACAATTTAAGGTGTATATACCGGTATTACGCATGGCACAGGCACGGTTTTCACACTGATTAATCATCACCGACAATCCTTGCATTAAAAAGCTTCCCTCTGATCCAAGGGGTAGCTAACGTCTTGGGACTCTCGTACACTATCTGAGAAATCCAATTATAAATACATGAAATATTTATTGAAATAATGCAGAAATACGTGTTAAAATACTTAAATATTGGGACTCTCGTACACCATGTTGAGTTTTTGCGTGGGCGCTGGCTACTCCTCGCTCTGATCAGAAGACGAGAATGCCCGATGCCTGAGGGGTGTGGTAGCTATAGTTCACGGAATGAAAACCAGTACGGTTTTTAGCGGTTATCATCATGCTGTCATGTGATACGTACGCTGAAGCAGAGAGGCGTCTTGCAAATTGGTGAGTTTTGTTGTCGCATTTTATATCTACCATAGATCTACGTATGTAGTCAGTGAATGGTAGTCACAATCGGGTTGTGCATACATATCGGAGCGAGTATCGGAGGTACTACTACTAGACTAGGTCCTCAGTCAGTGACTGCCAATCCCGTCCACCGAGTGACCCGAGCAGCACTGACCCTCACGGAGTTATAGCTACCGTGAGATTTACGATTTCATTACCAAGCTCAAGGTCTCACAAGCAGTAGCTCTAAACTCAGGTAAGCCTACCAATTCTCACGATCAGTTTCACGCTCAGGCCAGACTCGTCAACTTGAAGCTCTCAAAACGCCTTTCCATTTCTTGGGGGATTTCCCCGGGAATATACAGCTAAGCTATGGAGGAGTTCCTAGACCAACCCTACCTCACCATACTTAAGATTCAGCCTTGATTTCTCTTTTGCTAGTTAATTACTTCTTACTTGATGTAAAATTGTTAGAGTATTAAATTCACCTAATATTGGACGGGCTCTAAAATCGGACACAATTTCTCCCACACTACAAGACACCTGTACATCTCCATGTAGGGCAATGTTGCAGAAACTGGTGTACCATGTTTAAGAGTTTTCAGGTTCTTTGCAGCAGTCTTCGAAAGATTTGTCTGATGAATATGTATAATCCAGAAAGATTGATTCACGGACAGCCTGTGTTTGCAGATCACAATTGCATCCAAACAAAACCTGCTTCCAACCAGATTGTAGAGCTACTCATCTACTTTCCAAATATCTATGGCTTATTTAATTTCTCTTTTGTGTATGTCAAATGGACTGATTGTGACGATGAACTGCCTGGCTGGTATAAAGCTCAGATTGACCAATATTTTTTGGATGGAACTTGTAAGATCATATATGATGACAAAGATGATCATGTAGTATACGAGATTGTTGACCTTAGGAGGGTAGAGTGGAAGCCTTGTTCTAAGAGAGCAAGGAAGTTTGTATCTCTGCATAACAACCCAGCCATAAGCAAGTCTAACTGGAAGCGATCTCCTAAATTTGCAAATTCTATGAAGCATTCATTGAAAGGTTATGCTGATGATGTTACTTTAATTTCAAATGATGTTGATGCGTACACATCAGTGCTGCAAACTATTGATGAAAAAGCTGCTGATTTAGACCTGTTTTTTAAGCCAATTAAATGTGTTTCATATCGGTTTAATGGCTCAAGGATTATTCCACATGGAATCTCTTTATCTAATGGAGTCACTAGATCAATTGTAGAAGGTGAAACCAAGTTTTTAGGAAAGTTGATCAGTGTATCTTTAAGTGCTACTAAAAGAGCTGCAGGTAAACAAATGATCACTCGACTGACTACACTACTGATTGCAACTGATTCTCTCTGTATTCATGGAGAGTACAAGTTTTGGATATTAGAAACTACATCATATCGTTGCTACATTTTCACCTCTGTGTTTATGCAGTGTCAACTGGGACGATTTCACAGATGGAATCAACTGCCACTCACCATCTGAAGAAGTGGTTGAAGTGCAACTAGAGTAATACTGTATGATCCTGGTGTTTGCTGTCCTAGTATTACACATGTCTCACGAGAAGCCAAGCTCAGCTTACTAGCTTGTAGTGCTGTGAACCTGCAGAGTTTACTAAAACTGGTTATTGGAAGGTGAATAATTGAATATTGACCAGTTATTGTCTGATTGTAAATTAGCAGACATTATGGCACTAAACATGCCTTTTGGAAGCTTAGGGTGGTACCAAAGTGACCATCAACATCCTGCCTTACAATAACAGCTATTACAAACACATATTTACACATGCTTTGAGGTTATGTTGTGATGTTAACACTTGTCAGCAGGGGTAATTTATGGTTTACCAAGTGGGTGGGCAAAACCGGTTAAAAGGCTTCTTAGTCAATAATTGGCTTGACCTAGACAATACCGGTTAATAACCGTTTTTCAATAACCGTTTTTCAATACCGGTTAATAACCGGTTTTTCCTAACCGGTTTTTCCATACCGGTTAATAACTGGTTTTTCCATACCGGTTCACAACACTACTAGCTTGTGTCAGTGCTTTTTCTGACCACCGCCTTAAAGAACTAGGATTACAACTACAGCTTGGGAGAATCCCTTTACAAATGCAAGATAATGACTACTCTTTGATGTTGTCCGCTTGTGAGCAACTATCTTCAATTCCAACTGCCCGATCTTTGTATGTTAAAGCTAAGCATTTATTATCAACCAACATTAAGTCCCAATGTGATACCCATCTGCAGACACTTTCAGTCCAATGTAAGTTTGGAGATTCTGCTAAGTTGGAGGAATCGTGCAAGACATGGAACCGACTGATGTCTGGTTTTCATCCTGGACAGTTGTCATTTCTTTTGTGGGCTACTTCAGATACCTTACCAACTGCAGTTAACCTATGTGTGTAGTCCGATGTTAAGTGTACTTTGTGTGACTCAAATTGCCCCACCACAGCTCACATTCTAGGTGGCTGTCCTGTTGCCTTTACACAACAGAGGTATACATACCGTCACGATCAAGTACTTACCCTTCTGGCCTCTAAACTCAAGGAAATGTTCAGTGACTATCTGGATATCTATTCATGTTTTTGCTAACCTTCAGGGATTACATGCTAGTGATGCACCTCAAGCCACTATTCCATCTACTCTACTGATTACACCTTACAGGCCAGATATCGTTGTATATAACTTGGACAAACCCTCTGTTGCTTTACTCAAACTAACCTGTCCTCTGGACTCAGAGCACAACATTCATTCTGTTAGGTCTAGAAAGCAAACAAAGGCCGGATATCATCAACTGCTTGCAGAATTTGATCGCCTACAGATTCCAAACTATTATGAAACAATTGAAATTAGCGTGCTGGGCCACTACTTACCTTCTTCCATTCAAAACATCAAGAACTTTATTGACTTTGTACAACTTTCTGTAACCACCAAATCTTCCATCCGACAGATCCTTGACAATGCTGCTCGTAAATGTATGACATGTTCGCAAAAGATTTTCTTGGCCAGGAATTGTACTGACTGGTCAACCGAGCTCTTAACTTAAGTTTTTTTGTTTTGTTTTGTTCTGTAATTATTGTTGCTGCTGTTGTTAGTCCGTTATTGTTTGTTTGTTTATTTTGTTAGTTTGTTTTTACATGTACACTCCTTGCCGTGCCCACAAACTAGATCTCATTTTGATCAATTTTACTGAGACCAAGAACTAATACATGTAATGTATGTATCATTATTACTAATAATGGTTCTCTCTCCTATTCTTTTAATTATGAGTTACTGAGCAAAGAAAGCAGACTATCACTGGAGCAATAATCGCACTAGATATTTTTTGCTTAAAACAGATTATTAAAGAGGATAATTGGGTTCAGTCATACACTGCAAGTTATAAAATTACTGTTCCAGCAAATGCAGCGCCTGGCGGACTTAAAATACTGCGATAGCATTGAAATTCTCTAATAGAGCAGTCAAATGCTCTAATGTAACTGTCAAGTGTTTCAATTCCAAACCCAAAAATTTTGAATAAATATAACTAAAATTAGATTTTAAACATACCAGCAGTCTTAAAAACTCTCTTTGGTGAAATTTCTTCTGTGACTGCTATTTTAGAGTATTTGGCTGCTCTATTAGAGAATTTCAATACTACAGTATTTTAAGTCTACCAGGCGCTGGATTTGTTGGAACAGTAATTTCACAACTTGCAGTGTATGACTGAACCCAATTATCCTCTGTAATAATCTTTTTTAAATCACAAATTTAGATTTATTCAAAAATTACCTAGTGCGATTATTGTTCCAATAATAATCTGCTTTCTTTGCTTACTTGTCTATTTTTCTTCACAGTGTACTGTTTATAACTGTAAAGTGCATTTGTAACTGTTGTCTTCTATTTGCCAGCCTCTTGGCCTGGCTTTCTGTACATCTATAAACAATGTATTGTAGTTCTGTAAGTCTGGGGGGCAAAAAGAAAAGTCAGGGAAAGCCCCCCTTAGATCTGCCTATGTCCATAGGTCTTTGGGGTACTGGCTTTTGCCATTCTCTTATATTCATATAGTTGACAATAACAGTTGTATTATAGCACTGTTACACAATTACAGTAGTTACATTGCTTCTTGTTGACATGTATGTGGCTTTTTGCATAAAGTGTATCAGATGCAACTTCCATAATTAATTTTGATCTAGCTAGTTACTAACTCAAAAGGTTGCTTAGCAGCTGCATTTAACTATATTTTTACCAAAGGCTTTGCAACACGAGTGTTGAAGGTCTGTAGGACACCTGGTCTAGATGTATGTTTGAAAAGTTGTGGAATAGAGAAAAAATCCTTGATTATACAGGGGGCATAGGAAGCATCTACAAATTGGGTAGGCAACTGCTAGATCATACTTGCCAGCATCAAGCACAATCAGCAAATTTTTCAGTTAAACTGTTTAAAATACACTTTAATAGAGTATCGCTGCATGACTGTTCTATTATTTGGTAATAGAGTATCTTGAGTGCAATATCCAGAAGTGATATGCATGGCTCATTAGTTACCACCAAAAGTTGGGTAGGCAATTGCCTACAGTTCCATCGTCCCTGGTCTAGACTTCATGGTATATGCAAAATATCATTGATGCAGCAAGAAAAGCAACAGGCATGGATGATAAACTAATACATAGGTTAAGGTGATAAAAATAGTACATAATAAAGAAGTACTAAACCACGTATGCATATATTCTGTGATTTATGCTGTCTGTTTATGTCATATAATAGCTCTTGATCAACAGTCTGAATGGGATTTGTCAGTGTGCTGATATTACTGATAATTACAGTACATTCAGATGCCAAGTCAATTGAGAAAGAATTTGCAGTATGTGCTGAAATTGACAGATGTTCTTGTAATTTAACAGGAGTGGAACAACCTGGAGTGATTGATTTACATAGCCTGGTTAATGGTAAACATGAGCCAACATTTGTAACTCAAGTAGGACACCACAACTATTTTTATAATCCGTGCTTGACCTTCTCTAGTCATGTGTGTGCCAACTCTGCCTTATGTCAGACAGCAGATAGAAATGAAATTTACAACTTGGGAGATCTTGATTCTGTTAAATTTCTCTACAATAACAATAGCTTGTTTGCATTTTACCATGGTGATGACAGATCATCATCAGTTCAGCTGATATGTGATGAGTCAGAGATGGAAGGAAGATTTGAGTTTGTTGGTATGCCTGTTGCAAAAACCTACCATTTTAAGCTCTACACTCAAAGTGCTTGTCCTAGAAAATCCAAAGTTGAATGTAAAGCTAAGGATTTGTGTAGTTGTGAAATGTCAGATGGAACTGGTACCATTGACCTTAATTTTCTAAATAATCCAACAAATCCAGTGAGGGATGTAGTAAGTCCAGCACATTCCTTCTTATATAATCCTTGTGCATATATGCTGAAGCCTGACTGTAAGTACAGTTCACTATGTGAAGAACAAGGAGATTTACTGTTGCCTATTGGTTTGACAGTCTCTGCACGTTTTGTGTTAACAAACAGTAGTCAACTTAGCTTACTATATGATAATGTTGATTTGAACTATAGTGTGTCAATTGTGAACTTGATTTGTGATCCCAACCAAAGAAATGAGCCATATTTTAGAGCAGTTGGTGATGGACACACATTTAATCTTTACAGTGTGTGTGCCTGTCCTAATGGTTGTTATGGTGTGCCATCAAACGGATCATGTGACCAAACTGACTCATGTACCTGTAAGAGTACTAGTGATGGTGCAGTGATCAACCTTCATGACCTAGACAACCCATATGCAGCATTAACTGCTATAGACAATGAAGGCTATACCTACTACTACAATCCTTGTAGTGGAATAAAACTACAGAATCCCACTGGGAAATGCAATGGAGTAGCTGCATGCCAAAAAGATCCATTCCATAACAACACTTGGTACAATATTGGAGATAATGGTCCTAAGATAGGCTATAATGTTGTCTCAAAGTCTTTTACATTTTATTACACTGGAGGTGAAGGAGGACGTTTTTTTGAAGTGAGAATGATATGTGATCATGATTCTAAAGCTCCAGTACTTGCTGCAGATGGTGTTATTCCTATAGGTGTACTCCGCTATCGTCTGAAGCTCATCTCTAAGTATGCATGTAGTGTATAAGGAATGTATTTAACAAGGTATAGCTGCTGTATACATTAACCAGAGTGGTACACACTTTTGTAAAATTATGGTGTTTTAATTTACATAGCTGAATATACTGTATTTACTAAGCTGGAATTACACTCATTAGGTGTATACACCTCAATGCTCCAGATTTCTTTCTTCTCTCTTTATATATAACTAGCATTGGTACCTTCCCTACGTGCAGGGACCACATTATAATAACAACCAATTAATTGCAGGCATGCATTAAATGGTGCCATTCTTGCCCTGTAGCATGCAGGCACTGCTAGGTGGCATCATTTTTAATACCACCATCACACATTCTAATGTTACAATGTTTGCAATAGAAACAAAAACCTGATCAAATTCAACATTTTGCATCATTTTCACAATCTCATTAGTAAATCAGTTACTGCTTGAGTATGGGCGTGAATGCTCTATTAGAATATATTGATCTTTAACTCCATCTTGAAAATAATTTTCAAGTATAGCCTTGCCTGAGGCAAAATGGATTACTAGCCATAGCAGTAGTCCATTACTGTGCAAATTTTGATATTATTCGAATAGTGGTCCCAAGACGGAGCAATAGAGTTGAATTAGTATCAGTCAGTATATGAGTTTTGCTGTGTCAGTGTGCTAGCTTTAATCCATGAATTATTACCCTTGGAATTATAAAATTCTGTAATCTGATCTCTACTGCTAGTAATAAAAGTTCTGGCATTTTTCATGATATTTCCTTAAATCACACTTACCAATGCAACTCTTTATAAGGTCAAGGTGGAAAACCTGCAGTATAAAAATGATCAATTATGACTGCTATTCATGTTTCTTGTAGTTTTACCACATTAAAAAAAACTTTCACAATAATTCTGATTACTCTACACAGTCCTAGTTGCAACCATACACAAGTTCCACAAGGTTATGGACTAGCTAGTCACCTGATTTTGTAATACCAACTTGTAAAATCATAACTAATGACTGTGATTTAGTACATTTAGAAGTTGGTATTAACTGTGATACTTACAGCTTTACAAACACAAATATAGCTTGTAACAGTCACATAGTACTAAGTACAAAATCATCTATACATGATACAATACGTTGTTAAAGATGTACAAAATTTTTCCAAATATTCATTTTGGTGAATACAGTCATTTAAAAGTAATATTGATGTATATAAGGGATTTTATGTAAGATATTATTGTGAAGCTACAATGGTGAAATCAGTGATGATAACTGAAGCTGTAATTACTCTTTTGCACTAAAACTTGTGATAGTACAACTGTAAATGAACAGTTAGTCAAGTAGATTCTTGTTCCAGCTGTTGAAATAACCTGTTACACTCCATCAAGCAGTCGACAGGTCCCATGGCCATGGTTCTTAACTGAATTTTTGGTAGCACGGAGGTGTCATAACAGATCTTGTTGACGTAAATCTGCCTCACCTTGGTTCCTAAAATTTATACATAAACAACAGTACTATACCACATCAATGGTTTAAAAGAGCTTTAAAAAAATCAAAATTTATTACCTTTGTAAGTTCGCATAGAAATACTGAATCTGGTTATTAAGCACACATATGTATTAAGCGTATAGTTATTTTATACTTGTTTTCCTGTATGGTTGAAAAGTGCGTGTGGATGAACATAAAGCTCCAACACAAGAGAAGAAATGCTAGAGGTTTGTCAGCTGTGCAATGTACAAGGCTTAAAATTTTAAGTGGTACACGGCCAATAGTTAATGTCAATGTGGATTTACTATGCTAAATATCAAGTAAAACAGTCTTCTGCAACATGGAAATCTACATTTTGGACTGTATAGAATCCCTTGATTCAAGGAACAAGAGTTATGTTCCACCATTACAACACCATTAAGAAGCACAAAGTGCTCTAGCCATTGCCTTCAGTACTTGTTTTAAAGTTTCCTTGCTAAGCTATGAAGGAACAAATGCATGCACTTTTGTATCCATTAATTGGGATCTAGATAAACCCCACTATAAGGAAAGTTTTAACAGTGATGCTTTTAGGATTTTCTTACCTAGTGTGACCGCTTCAGCATTGGTAAAAAATGGTGTAGCACAGACAGTGACATTCCACTAGGATGCGGCACCAAATTCACCTGAATTGTCATTAATAATTTTTTTGCCATTAACCTACCATCACAGCCATTTCTTGGCCGCCACCTTGGATTTCACATCTTTTTTCACCCTGGCCTTTTTGGAGGCCACACTCTGTTTTTACAGCTTGGTTGTTTTGGTTTATATATCACTCCTTTTTGTATTGCAAGCCACAAAGCCAGCCATCAGCTGGCTTTGGTGTTTTCTTTTAACTTGTTTTTCTCTTCACTACAGGTCAAAAGGCAGAAGCAGTCATATGTATACCTTTTTGTCTGATTAAATAATTATTTGTATATTTTACATCACACATGTATACATAACTGAACTGTAGCTGAAACTGTCACCGTTAGTAGTTGAACACTTTTCAGGGTGACTTGCTTCTAGCTGAACTCTATACATGGTGATCTGTTTCCAGCACACATTTCTACTGGGTGACTTATTTGTAGCTGATCTCTCTCTGAGTAGCTTGTTTCTAGACTTGTTTGCAGCTGATCCTTCTACAGGGTGATTTGTTTGTAGCTGATCTCTCTACAGGGTGACTTGGTTAGAGCTGAACTCCACTGGGTGACTTGTTCCTAGCTGATCTCTCTACATGGTTATTTGTTTCCAGCACATATTTCTACTGGGTTATTTGTTTGTAGCTGATCTCTATATGGGTTACTTGTTTCCATCTGATCTCCCTTCAAGGTGACTGCTCTATTAGGGTGACTGCTCTATTAGAGTATCTCGATCTCGCACTTCTACACTAAGTTGAATTTTGTGTTATAACTCAGTGACTTTAAGTCTGATTCTTCTACACCATTGAAGAGTCTTTCTAAGATGATTACTCCATTTGTACAACGATTTTCAAAGCATTATTCCAAGCGGATTTTCAGTAGGCGTGGCAAGTAGTCGTTTTTTTTATTAGCTAATCTTATTATTATTATTATTAAATACAGAGAAAAAGGCATTATGCCTGTGAGTCCTGCTCATTACAATAAACACTTACATTAAGAATAAAAGTTATCAATCAAAATTTTTAAATTGTCAGTAGAATTAGACGACACTACATAATTGGGTAAATTATTCCACGAATTGATGGTTCTTACTGAAAAGAATTTACTGCGAACATTCTTTTGGGCATGAGGTTTAAAAAGTTTGAAGTCATGTCCCCTTGTGGCACTTGACAAATTCAGGTGGAAAAATAATTCAGGTTGAAGATTAACATTCCCTTGTAAGATATTATATACCATAATCATGTCAGCACGATGCCTTCAATATGACAATGTAGGAAGCTTGAGGGTAACCAGACATTCATCATACTCTAAACTGGACAGATCCTAAACACATTTAGTGGCTCTTCTTTGCACTCTCTCCATCCTGTCACAATCTCCAATATAATTTGGTCCCCATACAACATTAGCATATTCAAGGTGAGGTCTTACCAGAGCCTTGTAGAGTATTGGAAGGGTCTTTCTATTTAGAGTGTTAAATGATTTTTTGATTAATCCCAATAGACGATTGGCTTTGTTTATAGCAGAGGTTGCTTGGCTATGGAACTTTAAGCTAGAATCCACTATTATTCCTAGGTCTTTATGTTCTGATACTACCTGTAGGGGTTGTCCATCCATATAATATGTATGACATGGGTTAGAGTTACCCAGATGCGTAACAAATGTCTTAACAATGTTGAAATTCAGCAACCACTTCATTGACCACTCTTTTAGTAATAAGAGATCTTGTTCCAATTGAAAGTTACTCTGCTGGTTTACAATTGGGCAAAACAACTTAACATCATCAGCAAACAACAACACTTGGGATGATACTACACTTGGAAGATCATTGACGTAAATTGAAAACAAAAGAGGGCCAATCACAGATCCTTGAGGCACACCACTGAGTACATTACTTGTAGCTAATTTAACACCATTAATCACAACAGCCTGCTTCCTTTGAGAGAGAAAAGATCTAATCCACTGCAGAACTTTGCCCTGTATGCCATAAGCTTCAAGTTTTAAAAACAATCTTTCATGTGGGACAGAGTTAAAGGCCTTACTGAAGTCCAAATACAGTACATCGACAGGGATGCCTTTCTCAAGAGATTCAGTCCAGTAATGAAGTGCAGTTAAAAGTTGTGTAACACAGGAGCGTCTTGGCATGAAACCATGCTGTTCATTAGCTAGTAGATTATTCCTAAATAGATAATCAAACATTTTATCTCTGATCACTGATTCCAATACCTTGCAAATCAGTGGAGTCAAACTAATCGGTCTGTAATTAGATGGAAGTTTACGGTCACCCTTCTTAAACACTGGAGCCACGTCTGCTAATTTCCAATCATTAGGAACTATACCTGTGTCCAAGGATTTCTGAAACAATACTGCTAAAGGTTTTGACAATTCAAGAGCTGCTTCTTTGAAAAAAACGGGGATGCCAACCATCTGGACCAGGTGATTTATTAGCATCTAAGTGACATAACTTGTTATAAATATTGTTTTCGGAGATCTGAATATCAGCCATTGGTACATCATTAAATACATCAGGTAAAGAAGGCATATTTCTTAAATCTTCCTGGGTAAAAACACTTGCAAAATACTCATTAAGAACATTAGCTTTATCTAAATTTGAAACAGCTTCTCCATTATCACTAGTCCTTAAAGTAATCTTGATTGCATAAATACTACACACTGTTGGTGTTTTGGTTGTATCTTCATGGTTTCTAGCTTGATTTCTTTCAAACCACAAAAGGTTTGAGGTTCAATAGTTAACCTATCCACGCACCGATTTTCAGCTTCTTCCTATAAGGCCACTCCAAATAAATTCTCTGTTTCCCATTCTGGAGTCTGGCATATTTGCATGCAGGCGGGCGGTTGAAAGATTTTGCAAATTTAGCCTATTCAGTATTAAAATTGGCAATATTTTTGACTGAGAAATAATGCCACTTTGTATAAGTGATTCTCAATGCTTGTAAAGCATTGTGAATCACCTAAGTGTAATAATGATAAAATGACACCATTATTCCAGAACAGTTGTAATAGCTACTAGCTGTCAAATAAGGCATAGCCAGTAACTAAAATATATTCTGTACATAAAGAACAGTAAGGAGAAGGATGCAGCTACACATGATCAATACTTGCCATTAATTTTGTGTGTGAAATAGCTTAATTTAGTGGTACATTAAATTTAGCAATTTTAGAGTTTGGTTTTTTGCTAATTGAATTCACAATTTATATGGTAAATCCTAAAATCCATCAATATACAAGATTGCTAAATTTAGTGTACTGCTTAGCTTAAGGTATAACTAGTGTGCTTT
This sequence comes from Dysidea avara, assembly GCF_963678975.1. NCBI lineage: Eukaryota > Metazoa > Porifera > Demospongiae > Dictyoceratida > Dysideidae > Dysidea > Dysidea avara. Next base: position 17,195,109 of record NC_089283.1, on the reverse strand, counting down.
ACAGTCTCATGGCTCAAACTATAACGTCCAAACAGTAACAATGAAGAGAGGGCTTGAGAGGGCAAGTATACACTCACCGTGCAGTGTGTAGAGTATGCATATGTAGAATTTTCCAGCTAGGGGGGTCTGGGATGATGCTCCCTCTGGAAATTTTTGGAATATGGCTATCACAAGATTGCTATTTTTAACCAAAATTCTATTGTACTGAAAGATTGTGCGGGTACAAGATGGATGAGTTCAGTTGTAAGCAATTTTAGAAAAACAGAACTACACTTTTAAATGCTATTGGATTATAATGCAATACATAATAGTGGATTGTCAAAGACATACACAGGATTGGATCTTAAGGTCACTGTAGAGATTTAAAATACACACAAAAATAACTTCAATTTTGTAGCACGTATATATAGCCACAGACTGTTCTGATACTATTTCAATCTGTCTTTTTACAACTATATGGCCCAATGCCCCCATCACCATATTAATTTTTTATAACCAGAGTCCAAAACCACTTACATATACTACTAGTTTTTGGCCACAACTAACTCCCTTATAACGTGACAGCATAATTGCTGTGATATTATTTGAGCTTATGAAGTTGAGTTTGGGAGTGCAAACCCTGTATGACATTAAGTTTTATTAGCTTCAATTGATGCTAGATTCAGATAAATGCAGCATGGAACTTTGGCACTGATAAAGCAAAAACGAACAGTTCTCAGATAGCTACTACAGCATTGTTAACTGTATACATGCAAAGAAATTAACTGTTTTACTTAAGCATCTCAACCCAAGCATTAATGTAGCAACAATTGAAAATACCTAAACTGTTTGACAGAAGTTGTTCTCAGAAAGTGATTAGTATATGGTAGGATGTTTGGAGCAATGGTAAGGTAGCAGTGCACAGGTCAAGAAAACACACTGGCAACTTCTCGAAAAAAAACATTATGAAGGATGTTCTATTAGAGTAGTTGACTGTTCTATTAGAGTATTTCGATTTTTAGCAACTTTTAGGTTAAGTCTCACACCAAAAGTATAATTTGAATCCCTCTTAGTAATTCTAAGTAAAGATTAGCTATTCTCCCTTCTCTTTCCATCTTTTCATTTCCCATGCATACGTATAAGATGCAATTGCACCTATACTGCAACTTATAGAAGCTTCCTAGCTTGCACATGGTAAAATTTTGGAAGGGGGTGCTTCAGCACCCAAAGCACTCCCCCAATTCCGCCCTTGAGTGTGTTATCAGATATTCAAGAACCCCAAGTATTTACCTTGCTATCATTCTTACTGTGAGGATTGTCTAGAGAAGATACAGGAGCATTCCAAGATCGTTTGTCCAGAGTGCTGGCAGGAAGCAATAGTTCCTGCAGGAGAAGTGAAGGATTTACCACATAATTTTTTCATTAATCATCTGGTGGATGAACTAGTGTTGAAACATAAAATGGAAGGGGAGGATGAAGTTCAATGTGAATTATGCGACGAAGATGATCCAGTGGTGGCATTTTGTCCTGACTGTAGTATATTCATGTGTCACATCTGTAATGAAGCTCACAAATGTGACAAGAGATCTCGAGGACATGGCATAGTTCCAATAACTGAACTAAGATCAAAGAAAGATGTTCCCATACAAGCTAAACCTAAAGTACCAATGTGTAAAAAGCATGACATTGAGCTGTTGTTTTACTGTGAGACATGTGAGGAGTTAGTTTGTCTTTACTGTACAGTGAAGGATCATGCTGGACATGAACATGATACTGTGAAGCTGATGGCTGGTAAATACCGAGATGAGTTGAAACAGGTGACTGCTCCAGTAGAGGAGATGATAACAGGTCTTGCTGAAGCTCACGATGATATTGAAAAGTTCCAGAATGAGGTCAGGAAACAAGGCAAAGCAGCAATAATGAACATTGATCAGCATTACGATAAATTGGTTCAAAAGCTGTTGGAGCAGAAAGAGCAGGTGAAGCAACGAACCTATGAGTCAGTATCACAGAAGGTGAAGATGATGATGGCACAACTTGAAGAAGTTGAATATGCACAAGCAGAAGTGTCGAGTATGAAAGGAACTGAAAGATGCTGTGGAGGAGAGCTCTGACCAAGAAGTGTTATCAGCAAAGAAACAAGTGGTTGACCAAATGAAACAATTCACCAGCAAATACCAGAAAATGAACATAAAACCAACACAGCCAGCCACAATAAAGTATATACCAAGCAGCATTACATTTCCACAGTTTGGATGTGTGCAGAATGGCCTTCTTACATATAAAATAGATAACCTTTCAAAGTATACTACTGTAGGTGGGTTTACACAATTCACAATCATCACCATGGACAGCAATGGTGATTGTATTCCCATAGGAGGTAGTGAAGTGTCAGTACAGTTTGAGTCCAGTAATGGAGAAGTGACAAAAGGACAAGTTAGAGATAACCATAATGGGAGTTATGTGGTTATTTTTGTAGCAAAGAAAGTAGGCAAGATGCAGCTGTCTGTAAGTGTGAATAAGCAGAAAGTTGTTGAGGAACCATATAGTGTTATAACACAAAGGTATAGTATGCATAATTCCTGCAAGATAGTGAACGGTGATGGTAGCATGGGTAAACCATGGGGTATTGTGTTTGGTAAGAATGGAATGTGGGCAGTGATTGATAATGCTAAGCATTGTGTGTATGTATTTGATCGTGACAATAAACTGATGAAGACATCTTGGAGTGGTACACAAAATAACCAGTTCGTTTACCCTTGAGGGATTGCATTTAATGATGATAATAATCACTTGTTTGTAACTGACTATGGAAATCACAGGGTACAGAAGTTTGATGCCGAAGGGAACTACTTACTTACATTTGGTTCCAAAGGCTCAAGTAATAGTCAACTTTATGGTCCAGTAGGTGTTACTGTACATAATAATCGAGTACTGAACAAAATAACGAGCACATTTCAGTGTTCCAAGCTAATGGACAATTTTGCTTCATTATTTCAGAACAGCTCAATGTACCATATGACGTATCAGTTAATGCAAACAATCAATTACTTGTTGCTGACCATGATAATCATTGCATATGTATTTTTACACTGGATGGCCATTTCATTAACAAGTTCGGCACTCATGGAATTGGTCGGTTAAGGGAACCATGCAGTCTTGCTACTGATAGTGATAGTGACAACTACATCTTGGTTGCTGACACCAATCATCATTGCATTGTAATATTTGACAATGATGGTAACTTTGTACATGGCTTGGGATCTGAAGGTGAAGCTTGTGGTCAGCTACACCGTCCTTGTGGAATAGCAGCCAGTTCAAATGGTAGCATTTATGTCTGTGATAGTTACAACAAAAGAATCCAAATATTGTATTCTTAGTACATACATACACCAACTGACCATGCTAATGTGGTGTGTAAGGCATCAAAAACATTTACATCTATGTTCTGTGACATTCATGTATTTTATTCTTAGTTGTATAGTTTTACTATGTCCTTTTGTAGTGTGTATCTGTATAGTATGCATTTATTATTTGGTGTTTATCATACGTATATAACTTGAATGTGCTTGTAATAGAAGTTATAGTATGTACAAGTTGAGCTGGATCAGCTAAAAATGAAAAGTGGATTTTTTCACAAGAAATGAACATTTCAGCCAACCAGATGATTAGTGGTGACAGTTAAACCGTCAACAACAGACATGCTCTATTACAAGTTTGATACTGTACTTTTATGTTACGGTGAAAAAATTTTGATTGACTGTAAATATTGTGCCAGGCATTTGAGCAAAAAGGTTTTGAAATATTTTTAGCAGATTAAGCAGTGCTACAACTGAATGAGCCAATTGCAAATTTCCAGATCGTATGTAATTGATTGCATCCGTGATCATGAGTTATTAAATGCTTTTGAGGATCCAGCTCAACACATACATACTATAGTAGTACATGTTGTTACTGTATGTGTATGTGGTAGCTATCTGTGAAGGTACAACTAGCTATATATACATCCTCCACCGTTGTTTCCCTGAATACCTGTGCATATACATGCATGTGTGCAGTGATTGTAAGCCAGACAACTTCTGCAGTGTGTGGACTGGACTCCTATACTATAATCAGTTAGCAGCAGCAATTTTACCCAATTATTTCTTGTATGATTACTGATTTGCTCCATGTTGTATATGGAAAGTTCTGGTAATGGTAATGACCTGCCTGCCTGCACATGCACTCTACATTTGGAATTTTCTGATGAAAAACAGAAAATCACCAAATCAGGGGCGGATCCAGAGTTTGGAAAGAGGGGGGGCACCTTACTGCAAAGAGTTGAAGAGCAAAAAAAAAAAAAAAAAAAGGTCACAACAATAATAGCTAGTTATCCTTTACCAAATATATTATATCACGTATGTTATGTAAAATAAAATCCTATTTATAGCTTCATAAGTAAGCTGCACTGCCTCATGAACATTGTGACTGCTTTATTAGAGTAATTGACTGCTCTATTAGAGTATCTCGATCTTGTATGCAATTTCTTGAAGGGGGGGGATTTGCCCCAAATGCCCCATCCTGGATCCGCCATTGCAAATAGTGGCCTAATGTAATTGAATTGGAAGTAAAATAAAGCAGCAAGCAAACAGCAGCATCAGCAGTATTTATAATTACTGGGCAGTCAGCACAGCTGGTGTGCCCAGGAACAAAAGAAAATTACAGTATTAGGTACAGTTATATAATATTAGTGTGGTAGCTACTGATTGTTAGTGTGGTAGCTACTGATTGTTAGTGTGGTAGCTACTGATTGTTAGTGTGGTAGCTACTGATTGTAAGTAAAGTGTGATTGTATGTGTTAGTTGTAAACTCATCATAGTTTGTCATCTCTATAATAAATACAGGAGTATTAGTCTATAGTAGCACTAAAGCAAGCGACAGTAAGTAAGCTGCAGTATCCACATCAAGGGCGATAATATCCTGTTTCATTCTGTAATTCCTTTCCATTAATTATTTACCCCACCTGAAACTCTGACAGTGAGATATTTGGTTGTGAGGTTGCATGTGTGGGACTGTGGGGTAGCTGCATGTGCTTGTTTCACAGTTTGTCTGCCATAGGAGCACATCAGGATGATAAAGAGGCTCAGAATATCATCTATATCTTACAACAGAGTTGTTAGTTCATATAGCTACCCATTGTTCATAAGGCATCTATGTGTTCTATAGCATTCAGTTGAATCATATGGTTGTCAACATTGAGTCTTGATCTGTAACTGAATTTGATCTCCAACATATTCTGAACACCTTGAGCAAATAACTATTGCATGTCCCAACCTCCAGTGACTTAATTTAAGGGATAATAATAAATTTGATGTTTAACAAGTTTTCAAGGTCTACATACTATTTCTTACTCCTGTAAGAAGCTACAAGGACTAAATTTAAACTTGTTGGTGGGGGGGGGGGGGGGTTGATGAGGTGGAAGATCACGTACAATTGTGGGAAATAATAAGTGATATGTAGTTGACCCACCTAGCAGTAGAGTTGTGTATCGTGTTTACATCAGAAAACATCATAATCAAGACACACGATAGTGTGTCGTGCGGCCCAAGAAGCCGGCGCGCCACACCGTGAGTATATTGACAGGAATCAAGACACACGATAGTGTGTCGTGCGGCCCAAGAAGCCGGCGCGCCACACCGTGAGTATATTGACAAGAAGAAAGAAAACGTCATTTTCACACATTTGTATCTCGGTGATACCTCATTCGATTGGAACCAAATTTGCTGCAGAGTTGCCCGCCAGCTAGGGGAGTCTGCATTCCAAATTTGAAGGAAATCACTCAAGCCATTTCCGAGATACGAGTGGCCAAAGTTCGTTTTTTTTTCTTCGTTTTTTTTTCTTCTTCGTCTTTTTGCACACTTGCAAAAATTGCTATAACAAGCAAACGCGTACTCCGATCGCCTTGAAATTTGACACACAGAAAGGAAGTCCAACGGCGAATCCTAGCATCAACTTTGGTACAAATCCGATGAATGGTTCAGGAGTTATGACCGATTATTCGCGTAAAACAAGATCGATTTGTTGTCACGCCTACAGGGTAAACCGCTTCATGGAATGAGTTGAAAATTGCTATGTAGATGGAGTAACCATTGTAGGAGTGCCTTTTGGTGGTTTGAAAGGAATCGAGATAAAGACCACGGAGATATGATACAAAACCCAACCTGTGTCACAATTACGCGATCGATTTTTAGGGATAAAAAAGTATTAGTTTTCACGCCTACTAGGCAAACCGCTTAGAGCAATGAGCTGAAAATCGGTGTATAGCTGGAATAATCTTCATAGAAAGTACTTGCAGTAGTAGCTAGAGTCCTTCCTTCATGGTCGTACCCAACAGGTTGTAGTAGAAGGCTCTAGATCTTCTACATGTCAAGTTACATCTGGTGTTCCACAAGGTTCCGTACTTGGTCCTGTGTTGTTCCTAATTTACATTAACGATATTGTAACAAACATCAAGAGTGAAATTAGATTATTTGCTGACGACATTCTACTCTTTAAAACTATAGCTACGTCCAACGATCACAGAATACTGCAAAATGACTTAGATTCCTTAACACAATGGGCTAGCAACTGGCTGATGGAATTTAACATTCCCAAATGCAATATTTTACAATTTACAACCCACCACAGTAAAAGCACTTTTACATATAAAATGTCTAATATTCCATTGAATATTGTATCAGAGCACACCTATCTTGGTATCCGCCTCCATCATACACTATCATGGGAACCTCATGTTAACTATATTTGTGGAAAGGCAAACCGTCTTCTTGGATTTCTGAAAAGGAATTTATATAATGCCCCAATACAAATCAAAGAACACTTATACAAACAATTATTGTTACCTTCCATTGAATACTGCTCAGCTATCTGGGATCCTTATCACCAAACAACAGTTAGCAAATTAGAAATGATCCAACACCGAGCTGCAAGATTTGTTCTTAATAAACCATGGCACAGATCCAGTCAACAACACAGTATTACAGATATGCTTAATTACCTTCAATGGCCAAGTTTAAAAAGTAGGAGAAGAAATGCTAGACTTATATTATTATTCAAGATTGTAAGAAACTTACTGGTGCTACCAAACCATTGTTTACCCCAGCCAACCCCTGTATCATATACTCGTGCCAATAATCCCCTCAAATTTGCACAGCTGCAATCCAGAATTGATTTATATAAGTATTCTTTTCTGCCAAGAACAATTATTGATTGGAATAACTTGAAAATTGACAACATCAACACAATTAACCTTGACACTTTTAAGAACATTATAGATAAGCTAAACAATTTGTGATTTGTAATGCACATTAGCGTGTTGCCCCTGGTGGGCTTTGCTAATTAATAATAAATAATAAAATAGTACAGAAGAATCGGATTACAAACCACTGAGTTATGATTCGAAAGCCAACTCCGTGTAGCAAATGCGAGATCGAGATACTCTAATAGAACAGTCACCCTAATAGAGCATTCGGCTAATTTATTTACTCCATTATAGAATTTTATTACATCACAAGTTATTCTGTAGGGAGTTCAGCTGCAAACAGTTAATCTTATAGACAGTTCAGCAAGAAGACAGTCACCATGTGGAGAGTTAAGCAAATATATCACTATAGAGATTCAGAACATTACAAGTCACACTGAAGAAAGTTCAGCTATAAACAAGTCATGCACCCTGTAGAGAATTCAGTTGCAATTAAGTCACTCTCTAGAGAATTCAGCTACACAGAATTCAGCTACACACAAGTCACTGTGGAGAGAGTTCAGCTACAAACAAATTACCCTTTAGAGTGATCAGCAATGAACAAATCAACACAAATCTACCTGTAGAGAGATAAGCTAGAAACAAATCACCCTGTAGAGAGTTCAGCTACAAAAAATCACCCTGTAGAGACATCAGCTAGAAACTAGGCACAATGTAAGGAGTTCAGCTACAAGCAATCACCCTGTAGAGAGTTCAGCTAAAACAAATCAACCTGCAGAGAGATCAAATCACCTTATAGAGAGTTCAGCTACAAACAAATTACCCTGTAGAGAGATCGGCTACAAACAAATCAACCTGCAGAGAGATCAGCTACACACAATTCAACTTGTAGAGAGATTAGCTACAAACAAATCACCCTGTAGAGAGATCGGCTACAAACTAGACACAATGTAAGGAGTTCAGCTACAAGCAAATCACCCTGTAGAGAGTTCAGCTACAAACAAACCAACCTGTAGAGCGATCAGCTAGAAACAAATCACCCTGAAGAGAGGTCAGCTACAAAAAATCACCCTGTAGAGATATCAGCTAGAAACAAATCACCCTGAAGAGAGGTCAGTTACAAAAAATCACCTTGTAGAGAGATCAACTACAAACAAAACACTTTGCAGAGAGCTCAGCTACAAACAAATCAACCTGTAGAGAGATCATCTAGAAACAAATCAACCTGCAGAGTGATCAGCTACAAACGAATCAGCTTGTAGAGAGATCAGTTACACACAAATCAACCTGTAGAGAGAGAAGCTAGAAACAAATCACCCTGTAGAGAGTTCAGCTAAAACAAATCAATCTGCAGAGAGATCAGCTACATACAAATCACCATATAGATAGCTCAACTACAAACAAATTACCTTGTAGAGAGATCGACTACAAACAAATCACCCTGCAGAGAGATCAGCTACACACAAATCAACTTGTATAGAGATCAGCTACAAACAAATCGCCCTGCAGAGAGATCAGCTACAAACTAGACACAAAGTAAGGAGTTCAGCTACAAGCAAATTACCCTGTAGAGAGTTCATCTACAAACAAATCAACCTGTAGAGCAATCAGCTAGAAACAAATCACCCTGAAGAGAGGTCAGCTACAAAAATCATCCTGTAGAGAGATCAGCTAGAAACAAATCACCCTGAGGAGAGGTCAGCTACAAAAAATCACCTTGTAGAGAGATCAACTACAAACAAAACACTTTGCAGAGAGTTCAGCTACAAACAAATCAACCTTTAGAGCGATCAGCAATAAACAAATCAACCTGTAGAGAGATCATCTAGAAACAAATCAACCTGCAGAGAGATCAGCTACAAACAAATCAGCTTGTAGAGAGATCAGTTACACACAAATCAACCTGTAGAGAGAGAGATAAGCTAGAAACAAATCACCCTGTAGAGAATTCAGCCAAAACAAATCAATCTGCAGAGAGATCAGCTACATACAAATCACCTTATAGATAGTTCAGCTACAAACAAATTACCTTGTAGAGAGATCAGTTACAAACAAATCACCCTGTAGAGAGTTCAGCTACAAAAAAAATCACCCTGTAGAGAGTTCAGCTAGACGAAGTCACCTTATAGAGAGTTCAGCTACAAAGAAACCATCATGTAGAGAGTTCAGCTACAAACAAACCACCATGTAGAGAGTTTAGCTGCAAACAAATCACCTGTAGAGATTTCAGCTAGAAACAAATCACCCTGTAGAGAGACCAGCTAGAAGAGGTCACCTTGTAGAGAGTTCAGCTACAAAGAAACCATCCTGTATATAGTTCAGCTACATTTCAAGTCACCCAGTAGAGAGATCAACTGCAAAAAAATATCCTGTGGGGAATAATGGGCATGTAATAAATATATGTATATAATTTGTATAATTACTAATAAAATCAAAAACAATTGAAGCATTAAAAATCTTCTTTAAGTTCTTTTCTTCTTCCTGTAGTAAAGAAAAAACACATGGGTTAAAAAAGCCCCAAAGCCAGCCATAGGCCGGCTTTGCAGTATACAAATACAAAAAGAAGTGATATCTAATCAAAAACAGCCAAGCTGTAAAAAAAGGTGCGGCCCCCAAAAAGGCCATGGTGAAAAAAGATGTGAAATCCAAGGTGGCGGCCAAGAAATGGCTGTGATGGTAGGTTAATGGTTACATTTTATAACGACAATTCAGGTGAATTTTGTGCCGCTTGGTCTTGGCACCAAATTCACCTGAATTGTCGTTATTAAAATGTAACCATTTACCTACCATCACAGCCATTTCTTGGCCGCCACCTTGGATTTCACATCTTTTTTCACCATGGCCTTTTTGGGGGCCGCACCTTTTTTTACAGCTTGGCTGTTTTTGATTAGATTATATTACCAGATGTAAAGGAGAAAGATTGATCAATCTTTTCAGAAGTGTAACTACTCTGCTAGCGTTGAGTTAGTTAGAGTGTGGCTCTTATAGATTGAAGAGTGGTCAAATGTATTCCTGTGTCACCAAGTGTGTGGATAGGTTACTCCACTTCTCAGCACTTCTCTATTGTATGTTTTATTGTAACATTGACTACTTTGATTGTCTGCAAGATCTCCTCATCAGTTGTAAAGGACTGAAGCATTTATACTTGTAATTATGTAGGGTGGTCAAAGTTACAGAATGTTATGTTTAATAATATCTAATCAAAAACAGCCAAGCTGTAAAAAAAGGTGCGGCCCCCAAAAAGGCCATGGTGAAAAAAGATGTGAAATCCAAGGTGGCGGCCAAGAAATGGCTGTGATGGTAGGTTAATGGTAAAAATTTTAATAACAACAATTCAGGTGAATTTGGTGCCAAGACCAAGCGGCACAAAATTCATCTGAATTGTCGTTATTAAAATTTTTACCATTAACCTACCATCACAGCCATTTCTTGGCCGCCACCTTGGATTTCACATCTTTTTTCACCATGGCCTTTATGGGGGCCGCACCCTTTTTTTACAGCTTGGCTGTTTTTGATTAGATATCACTTCTTTTTGTATTTGTATACTGCAAAGCCGGCCAATGGCTGGCTTTGGGGGTTTTTTAACCCATGTGTTTTTTCTTTACCACAGGAAGAAGAAAAGAACTTAAAGAAGATTTTTAATACTTCAATTATTTTTGATTTTATTAGTAATTATACAAATTATATACATATATTTATTACATGCCCATTATTCCCCACAGGATATTATTTTGCAGCTGATCTCTCTACTGGGTGACTTGAAATGTAGCTGAACTATCTATAAGGTGACCTCTTCTAGCTGATCTCTCTACAGGGTGATTTGTTTCTAGATGAACTCTCTACAGGTGATTTGTTTGCAGCTAAACTCTCTACATGGTGGTTTCTTTGTAGCTGAACTCTCTACAAGGTGACTTCTTCTACCTAAACTCTCTACAGGGTGATCTTTTTCTAGCTGAACTCTCTACAGGGTGATTTGTTTGCAGCTGAACTCTCTACATGATGGTTTCTTTGTAACTGAACACTCTACAAGGTGACTTCTTCTAGCTGATATTTCTACAGGGTGCTTTCTTTGTAGCTGAACTCTCTATATGATGGTTTCTTTGTAGCTGAACTCTCTACAAGGTGACTTCTTCTAGCTGAACTCTTTACAGGGTGATTTGTTTGCAGCTGAACTCTTTACATGATGGTTTCTTTGTAGCTGAACTCTCTACAAGGTGACTTCTTCTAGCTGATCCCTCTACAGGGGGATTTGTTTGTAGCTGAACTCTCAACAAGTGATTTATTTGCAGCTGACCTCTTTATGTGGTGGTCTCTTTGTAGCTGAACTCACTATAAGATGACCTCTTCTAGCTGATCTCTCTCCAGGGTGATGTGTTTCTAGCTGAACTCTCTACTGGTGATTTGTTGCAGTTAAACTCTCTACATAGTGGTTTCTTTGTAGCTGAACTCTTTACAAGGTGACTTCTTCTAGCTGAACTCTCTACAAGGTGATTTCTTTGTAGCTGAACTCTCTACATGATGGTTTCTTTGTAGCTGAACTCTCTACAAGGTGACCTCTTCTAGCTGATCTCTCTCCAGGGTGATGTGTTTCTAGCTGAACTCTCTACTGGTGATTTGTTGCAGTTAAACTCTCTACATAGTGGTTTCTTTGTAGCTGAACTCTTTACAAGGTGACTTCTTCTAGCTGAACTCTCTACAAGGTGATTTCTTTGTAGCTGAACTCTCTACATGATGGTTTCTTTGTAGCTGAACTCTCTACAAGGTGACCTCTTCTAGCTGATCTCTCTCCAGGGTGATGTGTTTCTAGCTGAACTCTCTACTGGTGATTTGTTGCAGTTAAACTCTCTACATAGTGGTTTCTTTGTAGCTGAACTCTTTACAAGGTGACTTCTTCTAGCTGAACTCTCTACAAGGTGACCTCTTCTAGCTGATCCTTCTACAGGGCGATTTGTTTGTAGTTGAATTCTCTACGTGGTGATTTGTTTGAGGTTGAACTCTCTACATGGCGGTTTCTTTGTAGCTGAACTCTCTACAAGGTAACTTCTTCTAGCTGATCCCTCTACAGGGCAATTTGTTTGTAGTTGAATTCTCTACACGGTGATTTGTTTGAGGCTGAACTCTCTACATGGCGGTTTCTTTGTAGCTGAACTCTCTACAAGGTGACCTCTTCTAGCTGATCTCTCTACAGGGTGATTTGTTTCTAGCTGAACTCTCTACAGGTTATTTGTTTGCAGCTAAACTCTCTACATGGTGATTTCGTTGTAGCTGAACTCTCTACACGATGGTTTCTTTGTAGCTGAACTCTCTACAAGGTGAATTCTTCTAGCTGAACTCTCTACAGAGTAATTTTTTTGCAGCTTAACTCTCAGAGTCTACATGATGGTTTCTTTGTAGCTGAACTCTCTACAAGGTGACTTCTTCTAGCTGAACTCTCTACAGGGTGATCTTTTTGTAGCTGAACTCTCTACAGTGTGATTTGTTTGCATCTGAACTCTCTACATGATGGTTTCTTTGTAGCTGAACTCTCTACAAGGTGACCTCTTCTAGCTGATCTCTCTACAGGGTGATTTGTTTCTAGCTGTGTGAACTCTCTACAGGCGATATGTTTGCAGCTGAACTGTCTACATGATGGTTTCTTTGTACCTGAACTCTCTACAAGGTGACTTGTTTCTAGCTGATCCCTCTACAAGGTGACTTCCTCGAGCTGATCTCTCTACAGGTTGATTTGTTTGTAGCTGAACTCTCTACAGGGTGATTTGTTTGCAGCTGAACTCTCTACAGGGTGATTTGTTTGTAGCTGAACCCTCTACAGGATGGTTTCTTTTGTTACTGAACTTTCTACAAGGCAACTTTTTCTAGCTGATCTCTCTACAAGGTGACTTCCTCTAGCTGATCTCTCTATAGGGTGACTTGTATCTAGCTGAACTATCTACAGGATGATTTGTTCATAGTTGAACTCTCTACAGGTTAATTTGTTTGTAGCTGAAACCTCTTGTTTCAAACTGATCTCACTGTAGCATAACTTCTTAGTAGCTTAACTCTCTACAGAGTGATTTTTTTTGTAGCTGAACTGTATATAGGGTGATTTGTTTGTACCTGAACTTTCTACAGGGTGATTTGTTTATAGCTGAATGCTCTGCAGGGTGATTTGTTTGTAGTTGATCTCTCTACAGGGTTTCTTTGCAGCTGAGTTCTCTACAGGGTGACTTATTCTAGCTGAACTCTCTCTTGTTTCTAGCTGATCTCTCTACAGAGTAACTTGTTTGTATAGCTGAACTCTTTACAGAGTAGTATTTTGGTTGCTGAACTCTCTACACGGTGACTTGTTTGTAGCAAAATTCTTTACAGAGTGACTTGGTGGTAGCTGAATTCTCTACAGAGTGACTTATTTGTAGCTGAATTCTCTACAGAGTGACTTACTTGTAGCTGAACACTGTATAAACTATAAAGTGACTTGTCTGTAGCTGAACTCTCTTCAGGGTTACTTGTTTGCAGGTGATCTCTATAGGGTAACTTGTTTGTATAGATGAACTGAAAAAACCTTTCACAATAATTCTGATTACTCTGCACAGTCCTAGTTGCAACCATACACAAGTTCCTCAAGGTTATGGACTGGCTAGTCACCTGATTTTGTAATACCAACTTGTAAAATCATAATGACTGTGATTTAGTACATTTAGAAGTTGGTATTAACTGTGATACTTGCAGCTTTACAAACACAAATATAGCTTGTAACAGTCACATAGTACTAAGTACAAAATCATCTATACATGATACAATATGCTGTTAAAGATGTACAAAATTTTTCCTAATATTCATTTTGGTGAATACAGTCATTTAAAAGTAATATTGATGTATATAAGGGATTTTATGTAAGATATTATTGTGAAGCTACAATGGTGAAATCAGTGATGATAACTGAAGCTGTAATTACTCTTTTACACTAAAACTTGTGATAGTACACTGTAAATGAACAGTTAGTCAAGTAGATTCTTGTTCCAGCTGTTGAAATAACCTGTTACACTCCATCAAGCAGTCGACAGGTCCCATGGCCATGGTTCTTAACTGAATTCTTGGTAGCACGAAGGTGTCATAACAGATCTTGTTGACGTAAATCTGCCTCACCTTGGTTCCTAAAATTTATACATAAACAACAGTACTAAAAAAAAGATTTTAAATTTATTGCAAGTTCGCATAGAGATACAGAATCTGGTTATTAAGCACACATATGTATTAAGCGTATAGTTATTTTATACTTGTTTTCCTGTATGGTTGAAAAGTGCATGTGGATGAACATAAAGCTCCAACACAAGAGTTATACAAGAGAAGAAATGCTAGAGGTTTGTCAGCTGTGCAATGTGCAAGGCTCAAAATTATATGTGGTACACGGCCAATAATCAATGTTAATGTCAATGTGGATTTACTATGCTAAATATCGAGTAAAACAGTCTTCTATAGCCATTGCCTTCAGTTCTAGTTTTAAAGTTTCCTTGCTAAGCTATGAAGGAACAAATGCATGCGCTTTTGTATCCATTAATTGGGATCTAGATAAACCCCACTATAAGGAAAGCTTTAACAGTGATGCTTTTATAATCTTCTTACCTGGTGTGAACGCTTCAGCATTGGTTAAAAATGGTGTAGCAAACAGTGACATTCCTTGACACAGAATCTCTACCAGCCAGTTTAGCCAAAAAAACATTAGCAGATGCTTCACACTCAGACGAAGTGCTATGATGAGGCTATACAAAGAAACAATACATTGCAAACACGTATTATAAGCTACTGTGCATACCATACACATGTTCCATACCTGAGGGAACAAGCCAGCACTCTTTTTAAGCTTTTGGTAAGTTAGTTCTCCAAACTGTTGTGTCTTTTCTTCCCAATTTTCCACTCGGCTGCACTACAACCAAATGCAGTTGGGACAAGACTATCACAACAATAAAGTATTGCTTCTCCACTTCCATCAGAGATTATTAGCCTGTAAAAATCACTACAAATTTCTTATGTCTTTACAACAATTAACTTACTTGCATTCAACAGAAAACTTTGGCTGCTGTGAGGAACAGAATGGTGCACACTTTTCACCGACAACCAGCTTGTCACAAGTAGCACATTTGTATTGTATCCTCACCCATAGTATTGTAACAATGACACACCTCAACTTAACACAACCATGAGTCAGGGTTCCATCTAGTAGTTTACTAGATAACATGCCCAGCAAAGTAGTTGGCATCATCATTACTTTCAATGAAACTTTATCACTGGAAACATACAGAGAATTAAGAGTCTTTACTAACAGCAGGTAACTTAGGGAAAATGCACTGGATTTTGGATGAATCGACAGCCAGTACTTCAACTTTAGATAAGGCAGATGAGCTACAAGTAAGTCTACCATAGTTGTAGGAAGTGAGTAAACCACAGGACAGCTCCTGGTATCAGCCCGACTGGCTCTGGTGTTAAAGTCAAATTACAATACACTAAAATAGTGTCTGGTATACGTCTTCCTTCAACCTCCATGACTAACTTCACTCTGCTGTAGGTAGGATTGATGTTGAGTGACTTCAAGTGATCTGTTGTAACTGGACCACATCCTAGCTCTCTCATATACACTAGTTTACCTTCCTTTATTTCAGGAAAGTTGGAATATTGTTCTGGAAGAGTGAGGTCTTGTTTGAAACAAAATTTTCTTTTTATTAAAATCCCTGTAAAATTAACAACCTTAATATTAATGCTTCGTTTTCAAGAGTTAGTTTGTAACTTGACACAATATCAGTTACTTCTAAAACATCACCGTTCACAGCAGGAGTCCCTTCTAAATATGTGACATTAGTTTTGTCACTAGCTACTTCATTTTGCATACCCACAGCTTGATACATGCATCCAAAATGAAGAAGTGGTAAAAACACAGATGACGTCTTGTAAAGTGAAAATACTTTTTGTTTGCTGATAAAATTCAGGCCTTTCCTGACTCTATGGTATAGCCAAGATTGACAGACATTTCTTCACATCTCAGCATCAGTGGTTGCTTGTACAAGTTTGAAATATAAAATGATTTTTGGGTACTACTACTTTCAAGTAGTGACTTCTGAGAAATGTCGGTAAAAAGACATCTTCTTCACTACACAATACATATGTCCCAGCATTGTAAAGTTCCGGCAGTTTTCTCAACTATAATAATAAACCATTTTTTAAGTACAATAGAATGGCCATACAACTTGGCAATGTTTGGAATTGATGGCTGTTGCTCAGTGATGTAGTGTTCATCATACAATGAACATATTAGCAATTGTATTTCTCCACTAGTATCCTTTAGTACTAGCCAACCAGTGGATGATCCTTGTACTAATCCGGTTAGTATATCTGTAAAAGACCCACAAGTGCAAGTACAAGTTTGAGTACATGAACCACTGAACAAGAATTACTGAAACCAAATGGACAATACAAATCTTAAGAGTTCCATGCCAAAATTATAGATGACAGGGTACTTTACATAAGCAGTATGAATGTTCTATTAGAGTAACTGACCAGCACAATGTATTTAGGTAATGGATAGCCTTAACATAACCTAAAATAGTGTTCAAAAATGGACCAGTATACTGTTACGATTTTCCTTACTATTGGTGGATGAAATTGCGATGGGTTCGCAACTCCATAAGACCACGATGTCTGAGTATCCTGAGTAGTACGTAGCTTCTCCCTGTACAAAGGTAGAACACCTCCACTTCTAAACTGCATGACACCTTGATCCAATATCTCTTGTAGCTTTTCAGACAGTTCCTTCATGCTTGCACTGCTTGAAGGTTCTTAGTTTACTAATTTGTTAAGCTGCTTTACTGTAGTTGTACCCAGATATACTGATAGTAAAATTTCAGTAACTTTAAGTATATGGAACATAATTGTTTTACTAAGTTTTAAACTCTCAGTAAAACATCAGTGAATGCGGGTTTACTGAAAAACTACTAAAACAACAAACAATTAACTGTTCCATATACTGGGGATATACCACTCTAGTAAACTAAGAAACTTCAAGCAGTGTTGGCAGTTGCCATGCCCCACTATAAGGTGTTTGTTCAACAACAGTTGCTGAAGGGCAGTAGTGAGGGGTAGAGAGAAACTCTTCGTAAATGTCCCTTTTATCACTGACTAATCCACTGAACTTGTATAAAGCTGCAAAAACTTTCCTGATGTGTCCATTTCTAACACTACAAATATGCAACACTCATCAATCAGTATACTGTGGTATTATTAATAATAAACAGTGATGGGCCAATATTTGCATACTATAGCTGAAAAACTATACTATTTATATTGATATTATTGACTCAGTATTTAGTACTAATGATAAACAAAATGGCTGCTTTTCTAGCCTCCAAATCACATTATATAATTCCAATAAGTATTAGTGTAGAATTGGTGTTCTTTTTTAACCATTTGGCCATGAAGTTAATAAAACAAGTAGAAGGAAAAATAGGAATTTTAAACTGGATTAGGGACCAATAACTAAAAAGCAGAGAAACAAGGGAACAGCTAAAAAGTTGTGAAACAAGGGAGGTTGCCTATACCTGCAGATATACGTACTAGTAGACATATAATCCCTAATTCAGTCTATAAGCATTACTGAATTAGGGATTGCATGTCCACTAGTATATCTGCAGGTATAGGCAACCTCCCTTGTTTCACAATTACCAGATGTATAATAAAGGAAGAAATATTGATCTTCAGAAGTGTAACTACTCTGCTAGCATTGGAGTGTGGGGTGTGTGGCTCTTATAGATTGAAGAGTGGTCACATGCATTCCTGTGTTATATGCAATTCTAAGTGTGTGAATAGGTAGCTCTACTTCTTAGCACTTCTCCATTGTATGTTTTATTATAACATTGACTACTTTGATTGTCTGCAAGATCTACTCATCAGTTGTAAAGGAGTGAACCATTTAATTTATACTTGTAATTATGTCAAAGTTACAGAATGTTATGTTTAATAGCAATTTAGAATTAATGCTTGATAACGTAGCATAAAATTTCCTGACTGCAATATCAGCTCATGGTGGGCTGGTACGTGGTATTGTATTTATATTCAGTGACTTATGAAGGTGTTACAGCTCTTGTAGACAATTCTCGTATGCTAACAACACTTAATGTTTTCCCTTGTGGTAGGATTATTGAAGAAAAGCAAGGAAAACTGGTCAAAATTAGCAAATTTCCCCATAGACAGTTGTTTAAATCTGGCAGCTTCAAAATATCAGATACTATATCCAAAACACTGATTACTTAGATATATCTACCACAGAACTGTTATCATTATGGACACATACGTGATATAGCTATAATCATGTATTTCTTTTACTTCATAAACTCTCACACTTTATTACCTATAATTATTGTCATATAGAAAAGCAGGGTTCAGGTTCCAATGGCAATGGCATTATTTTATGCGCAGGAAGTACTGGTTGGTAATTTCTCTACAGCATTCTGGTAAAGATACTACAATATAATAATTAGTATTCTATAAGGCCATGTCTTATCAACACTGCATCATTTACCTCTGATAATGAGAAAAGGACAACCTTCATAAAATTTCATTAAAATCAGCCGGTCCGAAGAGTCCATTATATAGATTCCACATTATACTTATAGGTGATTCTATAGGGGGGACCATGGACCCCCTACTGAAAATTAGTAATCTTGTGGAAAAGTGCAGTATAGGTTATTTTCATGTTTTTAAAGGTTATTTTCAAGCCTTCAAATTGCAAAAATGCTGCAGCCTCTAGGGGTTGCACCTCCAGAATTCTACTTTGTATTGCAGTCATACAACAATGGACATGCTGTGTCCTACTAGAATCAACATTGGTTATAACACTATCAACAAACAATTATTAGTAGATATAAACAAACATAATTTGCAAATCATGCCATCTAGATGAAGTGCTAGCTAGTAGCCGGTATGCCATAGTAATAAATTGATTATCATCACCAAGAATGGAAACAATATACGCATTAACAATACGATAAATTCAAGCCACAGGAAATTAAAATGTTACAACTAGTACTGTACTCTCATAATATTTTCAGAGCACTATGCCTTGTAAAGTAAAAGTAATGTGAAATATAGTTTTAACAAGCTACATTAAAAATTACATCATTGAGAAAATATCTGGACTCTGTGGTTAAGACTGTCACTAACATAAATGCTGCTATTTGGACTGATAGCTACTCCACGAGGATGATCAAAGTGACTACTGTCAACACCTTTAGGTCCAAAACAATGTACACAGTTACCATCACTGTCAAATATCACAATACGATGATGACCAGTGTCAGCTACTATGGTGTAGTTATGATCAGTAGTAAGACTACATGGCTGTCTCAACTGACCTTGTGTACCAAATCTGTTAATGTAATGACCATCCAGTGTGAATGTGTATATGCAGTGATCACCATGGTCAGCAACAATTAATTGATTGTTCATGTTAACAGTTACATCATAGGGTGAATTAAGGTGTTGAATAACTCGGAAGTGAAACTGGCCATCAATTTGAAATGCTGTAAAACAATAGTTACCTTTGTCAGCAACACACACTCTCATTATGTACAGTAACACTAACTGGATAATAAAGCTGACCATTATTACCTGGTGGTAGCTAGTCTGGAACCAAATGTTAGCAGATAGTCACCTTTGATGTTAAACTTTTGCACTCTGTGGTAATTATAGTCAACCACAAATATGTGATTGTTTTGATCAAATGCAATTCCATCAGAAGAACTAAACTGACAATCTTGTTTATCTGGACTGCCAAACTTCGTAGTTTATTCTCACAATCAAAAACGTACACACAACATTTGGTTTGATCAGTCACTGCCCACATGCCATGTCCACCAACTGCTATACCCCAGGGTTGACCCATGCTACCATCATTGTTTACTATTTTTCTGGACTTATAAATGTATACATCTATACCATGACATTGTAAGGCCCGCTGTCCATTCACATATATAGACAACATCACTTCTCAAACTTCCTGAGCTGCAAACAAAGCCAACTTCCATCATTGTTGTCTCTAACTATTGTCTTTGTCACTTCTCCACTACTGGTCTTCAACTGCACTAACACTTCACCACCCCCTATGGTATAATGATCACCATTACTGTCCTTGGTGATGACTGTAAGTTGTGTAACTTTACCTACACTGGTATACTTTGGAAGATTACCTATTGTATAAGAAAGTAACCCAGTCAATACACATCCATATTGTGGAATGATTACTTTGCTATGAATATTATTCTATTGGAGGTAAAGGTTGCATTGGTTTTGAGTTCATTTTTTGTCGGATGCTTATTTATTAATTGTTTCATCCAATGAAATACTTGCTTCTTTGCTGACGATGCTTCTTGGTCAGAGCTCTCCTCCACAGCATCTTTCAGATCCTTCATACTCAACACTTCTGCTTGCATGCTCAACTTCTTCAAGCTGTGCCATCATCATCTTCACTCTCTGTGACACCAAGTTGTAGGCTTGTTGTTTCACCTGCTCTTTCTGGTCCAGCAGCTTCTGGACTAATTCATCACACTGTTGATCAATCTTTATCACCACTGTATCACCTTGTTTCTTTATTTCCTCTTGAATCTTCTCAATGGTATCATATAAGTTTCAGCAAAACCTGCCATCATCTCTTCTACTGGACCAATCACCTTCTTCAACTCATCTCGGTGTATACCAACCATCAGCTTCAAAGTGTCGTGTTCATGTCCAGCATGATCCTTCACTGTACAGTAAAGATAAACTAACTCCTCACATGTCTCACAGTAAAACACCAGCTCAATGTCATGCTTTTACATATTGATGGTATATCATGCCTTATATAACTTACTTAAATGAAGCTATTATATTATCATGATTCAGGTTTGCATTGTATTCAGTTGACTGTGTACAGAAAACTTCATACAGAGTATATAGACATAGCACAACAAGATTTCTTAATAGCACGTGAGTTAGGAAAACAGGAATGATGGAAAATAACCATAAGTACTGCATAGTTGCATGGCTTCACTACAACTTCACTGCTGGTAAAGATATCGATGCTACAATAGAACAGTAACATTACGCTATAAAGTCATACTTTATCAACACACCTTTATCTCAAAGAAAGGCCAAGACAGCCTTAAAATTTCATAAGAATCAGCTGGTCCCAAAATGTCCATTATAGATTCTACTGTAAATACACTAAACATAATTAGTGAATGAACATGTACTTGAGCCAATTGCAAATCATGATCATATCACCTATATTACATTTTCTAGTTGCCAGTTTACTTTGTTATGCATGCAGATGTGTAGTGGAATTACACAGCTGCATCATCAAGAATGGGAGCGGTACACACTAATTATTCTGTGATATAAATAAGTGAGAACAATCAACTTGAATTCAGAATTTAAACAATTGACTGATTATAGCAAGTGTCGCCGAGTGACTGGCAATCGGTGAAGTATATATAGTCGTCAATTAATAGGTGTATTATGTTACTTTATATATTTCACAAGTACAAGAATGTATATAGCTCTACAAAAATTATTGTGCAAAAATATTAAACTTAATATGCGCACACTGAATTTTTACTCAGTGCTTGCCTGTACACACACACACACATACTAACTTGACAATACTGAAAGTAAGAAACACAAAGTTTATCACTTCTATTTATACTATACACTGTAATATTAAAATTGGGGACTTGATGTAAACACAAAATAGATTTGAACCCTTCTGTTCCAGCTATCACTAACATAGATTCTACCATCAAACCTTACTGCTATACCACGAGGACGATTAAGTTGGCCACTGGCAATTCCTTCAGATCCAAAACAATGCATGTAGTTACCGTCACTGTCAAAAACTGTGATGCGATGATGAGCAGTATCAGTTACTAGAATGTAGTTGTTTCTATCAACAGTGAGACTGCATGGTTCCCTCAGCTGACCATTTCCTTCTGTACCGAACTTGTTAATGAAATGACCTTCCAATGTAAAAGTGTATATGCAGTAATTGCCATAATCAGCAACAAGTAGTTGGCCGGTTTTGCTAACTACTACATCATATGGCTTATTAAGTGGTTTAGTAATGGTGAAACAAAACTGGCCATTAAACATTTCGAACACTGAGATACGTTTGTTATTTGCTTCAGATACATACACTCTGAGACTGTCATTGTGTACAGTGACACCAACTGGACCAGAAAGTTGGCCATCTCTTGAACCTTTGGAACCGATTGTCATTAAATAGTTGCCACTGATGTCAAACTTCTGTATTCTGTGGTTATTGTGGTCAGCCACATACAAATGGTTGCCATCATCAAAATCAATTTTATAAGGTCTATTGAATTGGCTGTTACGGGTACCTCCAACACCAAATTTTCTCATCAGTTTATCCTGCTGATTAAAAACATACACACAATGGTTGGTAGTGTCAGTTACTGCCCATATACCATTGTTGCCAAAAGCAATGCCCCAAGGTTCACCCATGTTGTCATCGTTGCCAATGTCATCCACAACCTTGCTGATTTCATCACTTACAGGATAGCCCCGTACAGAAATAAGAAAAGGACTTCCTTCAATATGCTTTCCATTGACATTTACAAGCAATTTCATTTCTGCAACTCTTGGAGCTACAAATAAAGCTGCATGGCTTCCATCATTGTTATCCCTTACTTGAACAACTGTCACATCTCCATTACTAGACTCAAGCTGTATTGACATTTTACCACTTCGTACAGAACAACAATGGCCATTACTATCCTTGGTGATAATTTTGACCTCTGTAAGTTTGTCCGCTACGGCATATTTTGGAAGTTGAACTTCAAATGTGAGTGGAGCATTTAACACAACTCCAAATTGTGGAAATGGTTTGTTACTGGGGGCATACTCTACTGCAGGTGGCTGTAGTGGCTTGATGTTTACTTTCTGATATATAGTGAATAACTGGTGCATTTGATCAACTACTTGCTTTTTTGCTGACAACAGTTCTTGATCAGAGCTATTTTCCACGGCATCCTTAAGGTCTTTCATATTTGACACTTCTGCTTGAACATGTTCAACTTCTTCAAGTTGTGCCATCATCACCTTAGTGCCATGTGACGCTGCATCATAAGCTCGTTCCTTCATTTGCTCTTTTTGTTCCAACAGCTTTTTGACCAATTCATCATAATGGGCATCAATTTTTTTGGCTGTGATGTCACCTTGTTTCTTTATTTCCATTTGAATTTTTTCAATATTATCATGAGCTTTACTGAGGCTTTTCATCATCTCGTCTACTGGAGCAGTCACCTTCTTCAACTCATCTCGGTGTTTACTAGCCATCAGTTTCACACTGTCGTGCTCATGTCCAGCATGATCCTTTACTGTACAATACATACACACCAACTCAGCACACGTCTCGCAGTAAAATGACAGTTCTATCTCATGCTTCTTACACATTGGTGCTTTTGGTTTAGGTTGTACAGGAACATCTTTCTTTGATCTCAGTTCAGTTAAAAGAACTATGCAATGTCCACGAGATCTCTTGTCACGTTTGTGGGCTTCGTTACAGACATGACACAGAAACATACTACAGTCAGGACAAAATGTCACCACAGGATCATCTTCATCGCATAATTCACATTGTACTTCATCCTCTCCCTCAACTTTATGTTTCAGTACCAGTTCATCCACCAGACGACTGATTAAGAAGTTATTCTGTAAATCCTTTACTCCTCCTGTGGGAATGGTTGCTTCCTGCCTGCACTCAGGACAAGTGATCTTAGATTGCACTTGCATCTTCTCCAGACACCCTTCACAGTAAGAATGGTAGCAGGGCAAGTACTTAGGGTTCTTGAATACTTGGAAACATACAGGACAACTCAGGTTATCTGTAGCCCTCTTTACCTCCTTAGCAGTCATGATGAACAGTGAGATTAACTAAATAAGTAGAACAATTAATTTATTACACACAGTATATATTTGTCATCAATATTAATCTAAACCAAAACAGCCAAGCTGTAAAAAAAGAGTACGGCCCCCAAAAAGGCCAGGATGAAAAAAGATGTGAAATCCAAGGTGACGGCCAAGAAATGGCTGTGATGGTAGGTTAATGGCAAAAATTTTAATTACGACAACTCAGATGAATTTGTGTTGCCTCCTCCACTAGGATTCGGCACCAAATTCACCTGAATTGTCGTAATTAAAATTTTGCCATTAACCTACCATCACAGCCATTTCTTGGCCGTCACCTTGGATTTCACATCTTTTTTTCATCACAGCCATTTCTTGGCCGCCACCTTGGATTTCACATCTTTTTTCATCCTGGCCTTTTTGGGGGTCGCACTCTTTTTTTACAGCTTGGCTGTTTTGGTTTAGATATCACTTCTTTTTGTATCGCAAGCCACAAAGCCATTTATTAACTGGCTTTGGTGCTTCCTTCTAACTTGATTTTTTTTCTTTTCTGCAGGAATTGTGGAACACAGAAAGAAATGTTGTGTACAGTTTTTTGTCTGATTAAAATATTTGTATATTTAACAATAAAAGATAATCATACTGTAGGTAATAAGGTGACTTCTTATACATAACTGAACTGTAGCTGAAACTGCCATTGTTTGTAGCTGAACTCCTTTCAGAGTGACTTGTTTCTAGCTGAACTCTCTACATTGTGATTTGTTTCCGACACATATTTCCACAAGGTGATTGGTTTGTAGCTGATCCCTATAAGGTAACTTGTATCTAGCTGATATCTCTACAGGGTGACTTGTTTGTAGTTGATCTCTCTACAGGGTGATTTGTTTGTAGCTGAACTCTCTACATGATGGTTTCTTTGTAGCTGAACTCTCTACAAGGTAACTTCTTCTAGCTGATCTCTCTACAGGGTGACTTGTTTGTAGCTAAACTTTCAACTTGATGGTTTTTTTGTAGCGGAACTCTCTACAAGGTAACTTCTTCTAGCTGATCTTTGTGACTTGTTTGTAGCTGAACTCTCTACAAGGTAACTTCTTCTAGCTGATCTCTCTACAGGGTGACTTGTTTGTAGTCGAACTTTCTACATGATGATTTCTTTGTAGCTGAACTCTCTACAAGGTAACTTCTTCTAGCTGATGTTTCTACAGAGTGATTTATTTGTAGCTGAATTCTCTACAGGGTGGTTTGTTTGCAGCTGAACTCTCTACATGGTGGTTTCTTTGTAGCTGAGCTCTCTACAAGGTGACTTCTTATAGCTGAACTATCTACACAGTGATCTTTTCATAGCTGAACTCTCTACAGGGTGATTTGTTTGTAGCTGAACTCTCTACAAGATGATTTGTTTCTAGCTGATCTCTCTATAGGGTAACTTGTTTGTAGCTGAACTCTCTACAAGGTGATTTTTTTGCAGCTGAACTCTGTGGTTTTTAGTAGCTGAATTCTCTACAAGGTGACTTCTTCTAGCTGATCTCTCTACAGGGCAATTTGTTTGTAGTTGAATTCTCAACAGGGTGATTTGTTTGCAGCTGAACTCTCTACATGATGGTTTCTTTGTAGCCAAACTCTATGCAGGGTGATGTGGTTGTAGCTGAACTCTCTACAGGGTGATTTGTTTGTAGCTGAACTCTCTACAGGATGGTTTCTTTGTAGCTAAACTCTCTGCAAGGAGATTTCTTCTAGCTGATCTCTCTACAATGTAACTTCTTGTAGCTGATCTATCTACTGGGTGACTTGTGTCTAGTTGTACACTCTACAAGGTGATTTGTTTGTAGCCGATTACTCTACAGGGTGATTTTTGTAGCCAAACTCTCTGCAGGATGATTTGTTTGTAGCTGAACTCTCTACAGGATGGTTTCTTTGTAGCTGATGTTGCTACAGGTGATTTGTTTCTAGCTGATCTCTCTACAGGATGGTTTCTTTGCAGCTGAACTCTCTACAGGGTGTTTTTTTTTCTAGCTGAACTCTCTCTAGGGTGATCACTTCAAAGCTGACCCCTCTACAAGGTGGCTTCTTCTATCTGATCTCTCTACAGTGTGATTTGTTTGTAGCTGAACTCTCTACAAGGCGACGTTTTCTAGCTGAGCTCTCTCTTGTTTCTAGCTGATCTCTCTACAGAGTAACTTGTTAGTAAAGCTGAAGTCTTTACATGGTGGATTTTGGTTGTTAAACTCTCTGCATGAAGACTTGTTTGTAGCAGAACTTCTACAGAGTGAATTGTTTGTAGCTGAACACTCTACAAGGTGCATGACTTGTTTATAGCTGAACTCCCTTCAGTGTGACTTGTAATGTTCTGAATCGCTGCAGCAATATATTTGTAGCTGAACTCTCTATAGGGTGACTTGCTTCTTGCTGAACTGTATTGACTGTTTGCAGCTGAACTCCCTACAGAATAACTTGTAATGTAATAGAACTCTATAATGGAGTAAGTCATAAACTAGCTGAATGCTCTATTAGGGTGACTGTTCTATTAGAGTATCTCGATCTCGCATTTGCTA
This sequence comes from Dysidea avara, assembly GCF_963678975.1. NCBI lineage: Eukaryota > Metazoa > Porifera > Demospongiae > Dictyoceratida > Dysideidae > Dysidea > Dysidea avara. The sequence continues at coordinate 17,168,415 of NC_089283.1, read as the reverse complement.
CATGGAACTGGAGACGCAATTGTTACCATAATTTTTTGCATGTTGCAGTACTTGCATTAAAAATGTGGTAGCGTAAACACAGGTACTTCTACAGGACAGGTTCAAAGATTCTCATTAGCTGAATGTTATTTGGGTTTGCTGTGCTCAACAGATGTGTATAGTAGGTCTAGCTGGATGCACTTGTACTGCACAGGGTTGTTTTACTTGGCAATGATATGAAAAATTTATGTTTGGGCTGCCCTACCAACCAAGAGAAGCCAGTTCTTCCTCATAGCATGGTGATGAACTGGATGTTCCCTAGTCCATACTGCAAATTTGAAATTATTGTCACATCAATAATCTTTAAAATTTGGCTGCCTTGCTGTCTGAGAAGAGAGATGCCAGTTAGCTCTTCCTCACATGCAATTCAATGTTTACTCAGTCCATTTTTACTATCTGGCTGGTGGCTATGAAATTGTCACAACAATTAAAATATGAAATTTTATGTTTGGGCTGCCATGCCTTATAAGAAGAGAGAAGCTATCCCTTCCTCACAGCATATTAATGCAATTGGATGTTCACTCATGCCCTACTGCAAGTTTGAAATTAATCTGGGTAGTGGTGATGAAATTATCCCATCCCAGAAGCCAGCTCTTCCTCACAGCATGCATGGTGATAAAATTGTAATTGGGTGTTCTGTGCTGCAAGTTTGAAATTAATCCGAGATGTCTGCTATCTGGCTAGTTGCGATGAAATTGTCATGTTGATTAAATTGCAATTTTTCATTGTTCTGGGCTGCCGTGCCATCTATTAAGAGAGAAACCAGCACACTCGCAGTATGGTGATGCAACTGGATGTCTACTTAGTCCCTACTGCAAGTTTGAAATTAATCTGAGACATTTTAATATCTGGCTGGTGGAAATGAAATTGTTGCATCAATCAAAATACAAATTTTCTGCTGTGCCATCTGGGAAGAAAATAGCCAGCTCTTCCTCACAGCATGGTAACGAAAGTTAATGATCACTTCAATCTGTACTGCAAGTTTGAAGATAATCCGAGGTTACTTGCTATCTGGCTGGTGGTAATGAAATTACCACATCAAGAAAAATACAATTTTTTTGTTTGGACTGCTTGTGTCATCTAAGAGGAGAAAAGCCAGCCAGCTCCTTACAGCATATAATTATGGTGATAAATTGGATGTTCACTTAGTCTGTATTGCAAGTTTAAAATTAATCTGAGATCTGGCTGGTGGTGATGAAATTCACACCAGTAATAGCTCGATTTGTGGGTATAGCTATTTCATCGCCACCAGCCAGATAGAAAATTAATTTCAAACTTGCAGTAGCTACAGACTGAGTCAACATTGTTGTGGTTGTATCACGTGCATGCGTAAATAATAAGCTAATAACGAGTGTTTGAGGTGAAAATGCAGTGGAACATTGATCCTTCACCCTGCGTCCAATCGTGCCCGTAACAACATCCAATTGCATCACCATGCTGTGAGGAATAGCTGGCTTCTCTCTTATCAGATAGCAGCACAGCGGCCCAAACTTAGAATTTGTGATATGTATATTTCATCATTACCAGCCAGATAGCTAGCATACAATGTCAAGATTATAATTTCAAACTTGCGATACGGACTGGCTGAACATTAAACCTGAAGGGTAGCCAATGCCCACACAAAAACCCAACATCATGGTATATGAGAGTCCCAATATTTAAGTATTTCAAAAATATTTCAGTATTTGTAAATACAATATATAGCTAATACTTGTGCAGGAAACACCTAAGAAAGGGGATCAGAGGAACTTTAGAAGAGACACAGGTGTACTTTGCACTATCGATTTGAATCATTGACATAGAGCAGCCATAATTGAACTCAAGAATGGACAAAAATGAGAATACGTGGTTCTGGATTTGGGATATCTAAATATTCAATGGATTTATAATTAGATTTCTGAGATAGTGTACAAGAGTGCCAAGGGGTTGACTACCCCGACAAAACCAATGGCAACTAAATTTGGATACAAGCAACATACATTTATGTAGCTACTAGCATTGGTACCTGCCCTACGTGCAGGACCATCTCCACATTAGCCATTTTAATGCCAGACCAAGCATTAAACACCAGCACTGCTCATGTAGCTATGTAGAGTACATGGTGATGTCACATTTTTAAAGAGCATGAGGTTTCCTATGCCATCCTGCTGCAAAAACACTAAAGTTTATCAGGAATGTAGCTCAATTGTTCAGTGCGTCTTCCCTACCAGTGACTTCAGCGTGCTGTAAAGAACAAACAAAACTTTCGCTGCTTTACATGTAGGACAACTAATGCGACAATAATTAATAATTATATTGGGAACCAAGCATAAATATTAGTATACTATATTTGCTGTGTAGCATGCATGTCGATAGTGCTTTAAAGTACATGATCCTTATGCAGTACATCATATTATAGTGAAATAATGAGCATGCAAGGCTAATTAATTAAACTGTATGCGAGCTAAGGCAATCGTATATATACAGTATACCTACATTACAGGTGGTATACACATGGTACAGTTTCAGTTTCTACATGATGTTTACTTTACCAACTGTCACAAAGAGAAATGAACTTTGGGCATAATTTAAAGCCATCTGATGTTGCAGTGACGCATATACCTCTTGCCATACAAAAAGCCAAAGTGTAATTGACCGCTAAGGTAATGTATGGTCCTATATAGAGTGAAAACATGTAAGCAGGATTATAGTGAAACAGTTGTGCCAGGTCAGATGCAGTTCCTCAGTGTAAACTACGGTATCTGCATGGTTCTGGTATTATCATTTATCAGATGCACAGTAGAATCTGTCCAGCTGCCTATTTACTACAGCAGTAATTAGGTAAATCTGTTTTGCATGTCAGTGCACACCTATGTGCTTAAAAGAAAGATGTAGCTAGATATTCTGGATATTAAGCTTTTACCTACTCTAATAGCTACAACACACTGGAGCAACACACAGATGGACAAATGCGTATGTTGGCAATTCGCCTGCCCTATCCCTATAAGAGTCCCTATGATGTGAGGCAGTTAAGTTCCAGTGTTGAAAATCTGAGCATAAGAGTTTGTAGATGAAGACTTGCAACTTTAGCAAAATTAAACACCCATCATCTGGCAACTCAAGTGTTGTTGTAGCAAGTCAATGCATGCTTTTGTTCGCTCTTTATAGGGCGATGAAGGCACTGGTGTAGGGAAGGATCACTGAAAAGTTGAGCTACATTCCTGTCAAAACCACAGATAAACAACTATGGTGATTTGTGCACCTCCCTTAACCCCAAGTTATTATAACCAACCTGGGTTCAATCCCCGCCTGGGTCATAACTTTTTTTCACTTTTGGGACCTTTTTGATGCACCTTTTTGTTCTATCTGTTCCAACATGCTTTGTATGCCAAGATACGATGAGCTACAAGTTGTGTTTTAAAAAGGTTGCACAAAAAGGTAGTGAGTAGAAAGAAAAAATATGCTAACACATGGATTCGAACCCACGACCTCTTACATGCTAGTCAAGCATTCTACTACTTGAACAGTATGTGCTGCGGTTTCAAAGGAAAGTTGCTCAAATTTTCTGGCCTTCTACGCGCTGTAGACTAGAGAATGAACGGAAGCATGCATGAACTTGTAGTAACAAACTTGAAGTAGGCAGATGATGAGTGCTTCGTGTTGGGCACATGATGTATTGATATGGGAAGTCCCAGGTGAGTAATCGGCATGATGGATGGACAGACAGACAGACAGACGGATGGCTTTTATATAACATATATATGTATACCAAATTATGAGTGATTCGACCAAACAGTAGTAGCTAATGGTTATTATTTCTCTGCCAAACTAAGAACACGGATATGATCGCAACTCGATTCAGTTTTATAGTGGTTCGAGCACCAGTGTAAGACAAACACTCTCAGTGCAGTGTGCACTGTTAAAAATAGGGTGTAATCCAATCACCTTTGGGGGAGTTCTAACTGCTTTGTAAATTAAACTCCTTTGAAGGGAGTTGTAGTACTCCCCAGGGGTGCTCTAGGAGCAACTAAAAGGAGTTACAAGGGCATTGCAACACTCCCTAAGGGTGTTCTAGGAATAGCTATAAAGGTGTCACGGTACACTTTAAAGATGTTCTAGTGCTCTCCATGGTGGCATTTTGTTGAAAAGAAATGTAGGCTTGCTATAGCATTCCAGTAACCTTCATGTTGATTTCAATTTATACTCAATGACTACCAACAACAAAGCACATTAACAGTACGCAATAATATATTTGCAACACCTTATACTTACCACATAGTTGTTTCCAAGTCACTCTTATAGAAGTTAGCAAACTGTACTTATAACCTAATTTTCAATAGAAGCATCCAATTGTGGGTTTCAATATACCTAGGTGTAGGCAAACACCCTTACAGTGGCTTAGCTATTATTGGGGAGTAAAATGACATTTGTGGTGTTCAACAACACCCCAAGTGCTACAATACTCCCCTAGGGTGTTGTAAATACCATGGGTGTACATGAACACCTTTACGATGGGTGTACCTGTAACACCTCGTTTTAACAGTGTGGTGAGGCAAACTGATTTTGATACGTTTAACATCATAATGATGTTAAGGGGGAGGGAGTTCAGCCCATGGCATTATTAATTGTTATTAAAGTAGTTATAGTGTAAACAGCTAGAAAGTGACATGATTGAGCAGTTATACTGTTTGTACACTATGTTTTCAGGTAAAGAATACAATGGTTTGTGCCAATGCATTGTTTTCATAGTGTAACGCTAAGGAGTGGGAGGGGGGATCTGAAGTTAGTGTCATTATGACATTAAGCGTACCAAAATCAGTTTGGAGATTCCCCCTAAGCTATCAAAGAAAGGGTACACAAAAGGCTTAGGCCACTCCAAAATAAATTCTCTGTTTCCCGTCCACCGCCCGCATCTGGTTACTGTCAGCTCTAAATTATTCCATTATTCCGTATTTTTCCATTATTTTCCGGTTATCCTTGCATACTGACAGACTTATCTTGAAACAGTGTCAACTCACGTGTCAGCAGTTTGGCACAGATTTCACGTTTGTGCTATTTTGCGGAAAGAACAAGCTTAAGCATGCTTTTATGCAACTTTTTATGGTTTTGCCAATTGCCATGCAGGCAAATAATGGTTTGAAAAGCTGCCAATACTATAATGAAATAATGGAAATGGACTGCCCGGCCCGCATGCAAATATGGACGGAACAGAGAATTTCAAGTATTTGGAGTGGCCTTATAGCCTGTACAAGGTGGTCCCCAAAACACAACCCTCCAGTGCCCAACTGGTATACTTGATAATACTAATAATAACATAGCTACAGTACAAAAAAACAACACAAAAACATTGACTGGCTACAAGCAAACAAAACCCGTCAAAACAAACGAACAAACTTGTTTGATAAAAGTCGATTTTTTTTTAAAAATTGGGAACCCTCAATTATTATTAAACATCACTGCAGCCATTCTAGGCCGCCACCTTTCATTTCACACTGGTGATTCGCAGGCCTGCCAACTCTCACGGGTTTACCGTGAGTCTCACGGTTTCACTACCCTGCTCAAGGGCAGCAGATCGAATCTCACGGTTTTTGAGGCATGCTAACTCTCACGGTTTCATTAACCTTCGTTGGATAGAATCTCACGGTTTGTAGCGCGAATGTCACGGATTTCAAGTTTTAAAAGTCGAGACTTTTTTTTTTTTGGTCTCAGCATAGCATCTACCAGTTTTTTTTTACTACACACTGCAATACTACAATAAAGGTACAGAAATCTCAAGATTTTTTTACTTTCCAGGTTGGCAGGCCTGGATTCGTGGATAGCCAATTGCTCACAAATTTCTTTCCTGCATCTATGCATAGCTAGCTATAGCTTATATGGAATATTCAATACCTTTCAATTCGATGCGGTGACCTTCTGTAAAGTATCACGAATCCTCTCAAGGACAAGCACTCAATATACAGTAATCACTTTAATGGACTTGCAACACTCCGGGAGTCGTCAAAACAGAGCCTACCGCAAATTCCAGCGACACGAAAGGTCATGCTAATTTTATTTCTCACCATGCATATTTGGAAAAAATGAGGATACAACCGTGTTACGTGATTAAAGCACCAACACCCATCAGGACCATATAGCTACTGGTAGCTATAGCTTTGTGCATGCAAATAGTATAAAACCAAGGCCAGCAGAAGCAAAAATGAAATTTAAACTATAGAAATAGCTGACGGCTCTATTGTTTAGTTTCAAAATAGGTTACCAATTTTGAAACGAGTTGGCTAAAACTACCCATTTAAAATTGGTTGATTTTTTTTTTAAATGAGTCAAAGCTTGATATTAAAATTAATAGATAAATCAGGTCAGTCAGTTTCAAAATGAGTCAACCCGTTTGTTGGTGCCATATTATCTAACCACATTGATTTAAACAACTTGGCCTCAGGCATTGTTGACAAACTGTAGCTTCTATATGCACTATAGGGTGTAGCTAATCACTGGACTGGACTACTGGACTGGAACACTGGACTGGACTACTGGACTAACATATTTTGGCTTTTACACATTCTGAGGTTGGTTTTATTGAGTCCTGCTAGTGAAGGGCCTTCAAAAAACTTGCCGTCTGCTTCTAAATTGATGAGCGTGAGGAGTGGTGTAAGCAAAAACTGACCTCTAATGATTTCACTACTTGCTATGCTCTACAGCACTTATAATACACTTTTTAGTGTATTGTATTTTGATGTAATACATGTATATGACGATAGCTAACTGAAAATCATTTTACTATATTTGTGGTACCTATCTGTATCCTTGAATTAAATACTGTAGCTCAGATCCCTGGGACACAACCTTTCCTTCCTAGGACAATCTATTGTAGCTAAATTCATTCCTACATGCATACAAACTCATTACACAACTGTAGGATTTTTCTACTATCATGATTAGTTCTTACATGTGCTGGTTGGCGTACTATATTATGTGACCAAATTTATTAGCATTTTACAAGCTTGCTAATATCTCCAAGACTTTATCATTGGTTAACCATAACTAGCACATTCCCTGTAGCATACTGATAAGGAGTGTAGGTATATGTACTGTAGAAGAACATAACAAGTAGTGAAATCACTAGAGGTAAGTTTTTGCTTACTCCACTCCTCACACTCATCACTTTAATAGCAGACTGCAAGTTCTCTGAAGGCCCTTAGCTAACAAGACTCAATAAAACCAACCTCAGAATGTGTAAAAACTAAAAATATGTCAGTCCAGTAGTCCAATCCAGTGTTCCAGTCCACTGAGTAGTCCAGTCCAGTGATTAGTTACACCCATGTGCTATAGGTATTTGGGCAATTATTTATTGTGAACGATGTGTACAGCAAGAAATTGTGCTTGTGTGTGAAAAAAAAATTAGTTTATTCTCCTCTGGTACATACTTGATACCTCAATTATTCTGAGAAGTATGCTTACTATGCTGTGAAGCATATGTTCAGTTCACTCATGATGTACCTGTGGTCTTGTCCGCCTCAAGACAACTATGGCAGAACTGCACTCTTCTTATAGTGTGTAGTGTTATTGTAGCCAAGGCAACAACAGTTGTCAATAGATCCACCATTCTCTCCATCAACTAACACTGTTCTTAGAGTCTAAGGACTAGCTACTAAGTGTTATAATAATAGTCATTGTAGACTAGCCAGCACTACCGCAGGTCAACTCTAGTGTTAACTTCTGGAACTGATTCACACTGGTAATATTTACTGAGAGTTGTAGTGGTATATAGCTAATGAAATGCATATCACTGATTAATTTTGTGGTGTGTAACGTATACTGGTAGATTGTACCAAGATCACTAACCATATCCTTGACTTATATATACATACTGATCAGGAATAGCACATCTCATATCTATATAGCATCGATTAAGTTTCTTAGTCCTATTCTCAAAGCATGCTGAGAAGTTCCTTAGACTGAAATGGAGCTGTTTTAACTACAGGTGAGTACTATAACACTGCTCTGATAAGTTCTAGACACCTGTCTCGATGTTACATAAGGTGAAAGTAGATTGAGCCATTAGAGGTGAAGTGGTATTCATGGAAGACTGTAATTTTATTTATGTGCGACTGTAATTTTATTCATGGATATAATTTATTCGCTTAAATACCAGGAAGCACTTATATAAAACATGCCAGTAGTTTCCCACACATGTACGTGATTAATCTACATGGCACATATTAGTTATACCATGGGCACTTGTGCTTTGCCTGGTATATACTCATTTGCCCTTAGGCCTGTGACCCTCAGGCAAGTCAGGTGTGGCCCGAGGGCAAGTGCATGTATATCAGGTGTGGCCCGAGGGCAAGTGCGTATATACCAGGCAATGCATGTGCCTGTGGTATAACTATATACTACATACATGTATATAGCAGTTTGCTATCATTGGTTGTTTGACAGACTATGCACACTAAGTTACAAATGCAATTTTACCTACCGTCTTTGTGGAAGAGGCTATCACCCATCCTATGACTTCCACTATTCATCCAAAATCATTCTCTAGATATTATACTGAATTAGTCATCTTGTATATATTGCCAGTAATCAAGGATTGTTTGAATAGGTGTGTAAGCCTTGGTGTTAACTGATATGCAAGTTATTTAAGTATTCAAGCTGGAATGTTGTCTAGCTCTCCCGATTTGTGAGGATCTATCTGAGATAAAAGAGCAAAGACACCAAGTTCTGTGACAGTTATCTAGGCTGCTACTGTCAAAGAAGCACAAATACAATGCACAAAAATCTAGATGAGGTAGTCATGGGTGTCTCTATTTACTATTGAACAGTAGCTGATGCTCTCAATGTTCATAAAAATAGCTTTGCATTCAATATAGTTGGCCATTTGATGTGCATGAGTTTCATGACAAAGGTGACTTTTGGGGCTTATAGTAGCCATCTGCATATATTTGGAGAGTATAAGAGTTGCTCTTACATATCAAGCACAAAAAGACTTGGTCAGCTTCAAACATTACGAGTAGTGCCACTTGACTGGTAATTTTTTGTCCGATATATAATTAAGAACATTCAGACAGGTCACTTTTGCAAATCAAAACTTGAAGAATGCATGACCCAGTGGTGACTTGATTCCCAGCAACATGCAGTCTAGGCATGCACCAAAGGAGCCACATTGGTGGCTTACGCTATTAAATATAAACAAAATGGCAAATTTCATGACCAGTTTTGTCACAAATACACATACTTCACTTGATACTTTATTTTTTGCAAAAATCCTAATAAAATGCATACCTAAAAACTACCTCGAAAGCATCTTTTAACTCATAATAACCCTCTGGTGGTTCACTGCAATGGGTGAACCCTATTATGAACTCACTATTGTGGTTTATGATGATTTCTATATCAAAACAGCCAAGCCAGAAAAAAGGTGCGGGCCCCCAAAAGAGCTGGGTGAAAAAGATGCAACATCCAAGGTGGCAGCCAAAAATGGCTGTGGTAGGTTAATGGCAAAAAAAAAATTAATACCAACAATTCAGGTGAATTTGGTGCTGAAAAATGAAATTGTACCAATTCAGGTGAATGTCAGTGTTGCCTTCTCCCAGTGAAACTTCAAGAAGGCAACACAAATTCACCTGCATTGTCATTAAATTTTTTCCATTTCTTGGCCGCCACCTCGGATTTCACATCTTGTTTACCCTGGCTTTTGGTAGCCGCATTTTTCACAGCTCAGCTGTTTTGGTATATAGACAGGAATGGAACTATAATCAATGGAAAATGGTCATCATATGATTGATACTGGTTGGATTTTGCCTCAGAATGTCACTGCACTGCTGGAGATCCTAAAAGGTAAAGATACTCTAATGGAACAGTCACATTGTACTATTGATGATGAAGAGTTTATTTGATGATCAGCTGAAAAATGGGTCAGTTGAATCTGAGCAACATTTTAAACTATGGCCTATATATATATGCCTGAAAAAAGGCTTTCATCAGCAAAATACATTGCAGTACATAAGACATTTTCCCCAGCATAATATAATCATCCAAGCAACAACTTTTCAAGTAGATATGACCTAATACAGCAATCAAAAATTTGAGGGAATTCATGCATGCATGTAATTATGAGTTCAGAATTCAAACTTTTTGTTGGCTTGTATCATAAGAAGTGACTCATATCAAGTGAGAAGGCATGCAATGTTCCGGCTTGTCTTGGCAGCATGCATACTGTACAGCTATGTAAGGGTCATTTAATTTCCACATGCACATTAGAGATTGAACTTTGGAGCAACATGTGTGTGTGTGTGTGTGCGTGTGTACATGCGAACATTTATGTAAATGTTGCAGTAATTATTAAGCTGTATACTAGAACTTCCTTTAATTAATAAAATAATGGAACAAAATAATATCACAAAATAATGGAATTTAAAAATTTAATCAGAAAATATTGGGACTCTCCAGCTATCACAAACATAAAAGTTGCCATTAGTACTGACTGCTATTCCACGAGGATGATTAAACCGACCACGTGTACCTTTTTAAAATGATATACACACTAGCTATAGCTATGCATGCATCACTATTGAATATTCAATGCAATGATACTCCAAGTGAGAGCTACACCAGTGTATAGTTATTATTCAGTGTAAAAGTACAATGTCATGGATGAGGGGAACAACTTTGATTGTGGTAACATGACATGCTAGTTATGTACAGTAATAATAACTTTTGTACACATACCTTGTGATTTTCAGTAAGCCAAAAATGTGTCACTGAAACTATGTATATACTGTGTTACGTATATACTATGCATGGATTCTAACTGTACTGACACTTCGATAACAATCACCATTGCTGCATTAATTGGAGCAGAATGTATGTGATTATGAGCTGTTATGTAACTTCATGTGGCTAAATTATATATTATGCAATAGTATATGCTTATTTTTAAATCATGCCATATGTGCGTCCTCCTTGAACAAATTAAAATTAATAACCAGATATACATAATAATGTTCCAAGCCAGAAAAATATATACAATAAATATTACAACAATTGAAAATCTTATACACTATCAAGTAATACAGCTATTCTGCACCATGTGCAATATGTTTTGTAATATTAATGACAAAGTTATTCTACTACACATCAACAGTTAATAATACCCCATGCGGAAAATATCTGTACTCTACTATTGTGACTATCAGAAACATAATGTCGCCATTAGGATTAACAGCTGGACACCACTAGCATTTCCCTCAGATCCAAAATGATGTACATAGTTACCACTGCTGTCAAATATTACAATACGATGAGGACCAGTGTCAGCTACGAAAGTATAGTTATTGCAATCAGTTGTGAGACTGTATGGTTCCCTCAACTGACCAACTCCCTCTGTACCAAACTTGTTAATGTACTCACCATCCAGTGTGAAAGTGTATATCAGTGATCCTTGTAGTCAACAACAAGTAGTTGGTTGTTGCATTGACTGCTACATCAAAGGGTTGATTTAGCTGTTCAGTAATAGTGAAGTAATTAAAAATGCCCATCAGTTTGGAACACTGAAACGCGCTTCTTACCTTGTTCAGTAATGTACACTCTATATCATTGTGAATAGTGACACCTGTCGGATAATAAAGTTTAGGGTTAAAACCAAATTTAAACAAACAGTTGCTTTTGACATCAAGCTTCTGTACTCCCTGGTTGTAATAGTCGGTTAAACAAATTATTAGTATGATCAAATGCAATTCCTGCAGGACTACTGAACTCACCACTTTGCATACTGTAGCAACAAAATTTCTTGATCAGTTGATTCTCATCATTTATATGTATATGCAATGTTTAATATTATCAGACACTGCCCAAATACAATCTTGCCAAGTGCAAAACCCCAGGGTTGGCTCATGCTACCATTGTTGTTTACTACCTTACTGGATTTACCCACAGCAGTGTAACATTGTACCACAGCATTATAAGGATATTCTTTCCATCCACGCACACTAACAACTTCACGTCCCCAACTTTTTGAGCTACAAAAGAAGCAGTGTAACTTCCATCATGGTTGTGCATTTGTCACTTTTATTTTTATTTATTTATTAATGCTTTACAGCACAAGTGCTGAAGGTCTCCACTACTGGACTCCAGCTGTACAAACACTACACTACCTCCTATGGGATAACGATCACCATTGCTGTCCTTGGTGATGATGGTGAGCTGTGTAATTATACCAACAATAATGTGCCTTGGAAGATTTTCTATTTTGAAAGTAAGTGGACCTTGTATGGCAGCCATGATGAACAGTGAAAACAACTAAATAAAACAAAACAAAACAAACACAAGCAAAGATGGTAAGTGCATGCAAACAAAATTGGATACTACACATTATAGTACTTAGTAGGGGTCACTTCATGTGGAAAGTTTACTACCAAACTACAGCTTATCTCTATAATTTAATGCAGTGTGCAGTGGCCCCACTGGCATGGCTCGTTGCCCTCCCTTCTAATAGCACAATGTCTTTACTGCTACGCATTGGCCACTATAAAGCAATTTTTACATAATTCACTAATTAAATCTGCATTAATTATGCCCTTGTCCATCTAAAGGTTACATATTAATGAACTGGACACACGAGTATTGCTGGTGTGTGGTACAGTAGCTGTAGCCGTCAGCACTGCTACTCCTACTGCTGCTGCTGCTGCTGCTTCCGCTGCTGCTATACACCTTGTCCTCCTGGTGCTCTACCTGTAGTTCCTTTCCTCGTCATTTAATGCCTGCATACCCACTATTATTCAGTTGCCAACAATGGTCTACATTGGAAGAACTTATGTTGGTGGAGATTATGTGGTGATTTCTTCCTCTATAGGGTGTTGCAAATAACACACACACTACTCCACATTTAGTCAGTGAATTGCTCTAAACTCTGCAAGCCAACCCTCTACCCTATTCAGTGCTATGCATTGCATTGTATATCTACAAGTGTACGGAAAATTAGGAACTTAACAAGCTAGTACGGACCAAGTGTTTCAACAACATCTAAAGTAAAAACTTAATTTTTTTCAACCTATAGCAATAAACAAATAAATCATCATTCGTTATTATTCAACTATCCCTCTAGGGACCTGCAACAAACTAGCCTATGGTACAGGGAATCAGAAACCTGTAACTGAAAACTATGTTGAATGCAGAAAAAAATCCCAGACCAAGTGGTGACTTGATCCACAGGGAGCTTGCAGGGTAGGCAAGTGCTTGAAGAGCCATACAGCCTGGTATCCAGAAGTAGGGATTACTTTAGGTGATGATCCTCTTGTTTATGCACTTATTATGATTATTATGATTATGATTAAAGTACCTGGTAAAGACAGAGCCTGTATACCAGAAGGCCTTATAAAGGCCTAAGATGTTTATATTACCTGCACTAAGTATGTTTGAAAAGTTAGAGAAAGAAGAAAAAATCCATGACTGGACCTGGGCAGCCTCGAACCTGCAGCCATCCGATTAACGCTTGAACGCTTACAGGAGTCTGCCAGGCAGTCAGGATATTTTCTTCTTACTATTTTCATGTATTTGTATCCATAGGAACCCTAGAAAGTGACTTATTATCTCTAAGTACCCCAAGTGGAACCAAATGGACATTGTTTTATTATGATTAAAGTTATTATTATTCTACTAGCATGTAAATTCATAGCAGTTGTGGTTTGCTAACTATTTTTGCAATTATTCTATATAATGCCACATCAAAGAACAGAGATGTATGAGTCTTGATATGTAACTGGCAACAAACAATGTAGCTGTATTGCTTAAAATATATTCTGCCCATTGTATAAGCCTTACATATATGGAGAATGATATGTGAAGCTAGCCTAGAACCACTGCAACCTGTTACTATAGGAGGCGTGATGCAAAAATTAAGGATATTTCCATTTCATTAACATACAATGTCATTAATTGGTTCACTACTGTGAACTGACACCTTGACCTTGTGCTGTCAACAAAAAGGAGATGGAACACAGAGAACAAAGGAGTACCTGCATTGTACGTACTGCAGTACGTAACTGCTTGAATGATGTCTTCAAAGAAGTAAAGTTACAGGCTTGTTATTTCACTGTTAGACATTACTTAAGCCTGACAGGTGCCTTTTTGCATATCAATCAGTCAGAAGAGAATTCCACGGTTCTAAAATATTTGCTGGCTGGCTTCCAACTCCTACATGTAAGTAGAAGAACAGCAGCTCAAAGTCATACATGTAGTTATCATCAATGCTTGGTGATGATGGAGCCAGAAGTGAAGCATGGTAACTACAGCTTATATACAGTTTAGCTAGCTATCTGTAAAAGTCATCCTACAACATGATTTCACAGTTGAATCTTACCACTCCAGTTTACAGGAAGATCTGAATCTTTCAGTTATAAAAGTAACAATCTCTACTAAAACAATAGGCCTTTCATTTTAGGCAGTTGAATACTGTGTGACAACAGAAGTAATCTATGACGTGGCTTCCAGCTGCAGAGTGCAATGCTGCTTTCAATGACAAATACAGTACATTACCATTGCAGCTTTTATGGCAGTAAAACTGCCATGCATATTGCTAAAAATTTTGTGTGAATATAGTGTTGGCAAGTGGTGGACAGCACTAATTCACAAGTAATTAGTGAGACTATCAAGTTTAGGCTTTGTTGCCATGCTAGATGAATGCCAGCCCTGTAATATCCACTACACAGCATGAAAGGAGAGTACTGTATGTAGATAGCTCATAGATATAGCCTAATTCATCAGAATGGCACTCACAAACTATCCAAGAGCTGTATAATGTCAGATAGATTCTCCCAGCATTGCATATAGATTCCTAGTTTCTACAATACACTGGTTCCATGCACTATACAATAACTGCCATCAAAGTTTGGTAATAGTGTACTTGTCGATACACACCCACATTAGCAAAACCATTTATTAAACTTGCATACATGTTTTATATGCTGTGTTAGCTGGTTTGAACTATGGGTGTAACAACTCTACAGACTTTGTGAACAATCTGCCCATTGGGCTTTGCAAGTGTTTAACAACTTAGCAGGCCTTGTAGGCTACATACCAGCAATAGTGCATCTGCTCAAGGTAAAGGGGTGTCCTCTTTGTACGCATATGAAAGTAGAGATCTAGAGTAGCCTTGAGGCTTATAGTTTAGAGAATTTGCAATTAAATAATAAAACAACTAAAGAAGTAAAGATACTTCTAGTGTAACTTATGGTTTAAAACAGTTTGCTTAGGACACACTTAGCAGTGGATAGCAATGTATAGTGGAACCTCAGTTATCCAGACCACACTTATTCGGATTCTTGGTTAACCAAATCATGGAAATGACTGCTCTATTAGAGTATTGACTGTTCTATAAGGGTAGTCTAACTCTACAAAACTATATGATTTTAAACCTATGTTGTTTACAGTTATTTACACATGCTGTCACACGGTTTCACAGATATGGGCTTTTTAGGCCACCCCTGGTTCCAAGGGGTTAGGATAACTGCGGTTCCACTGTAATTAACAAGTTACAAAATACAATAACTAAATTATTGCAAGTATTATTACAACTATTAACATGATATGCATATTTTCCTACTTATCAAAAGATAGTGTTACACCACTTTAATTGATAATTATGTTTCTGGTCTACCACCCATCATTCTCAAAGAATGTGGAATTTATGACAAAGTACTTGTACCAGCTTATTCAAAAAGTCAAATTTCGAATATACGTATTAAGCTGCAACAATACGCCAAATCTCATATTATTATTATTATTTTGCATATTAGAAAAGAAATTGACATGGTACAAAGTGATAATACTCTAATAGAACAGTCAGCTACCTGTAAATATACTCTAATTGAGCAGTCATTTCAGTTGTTGAGTACATACAGCTCACCTGCATAAGACCAGCAATCATTGGAACTACTTGTAGTAGTGCACATCAAGTTGTTTTTGCATACTATCTATATACACAAGCTCAGTACACAATGAAAATGTCACACTTGTCTAAGAAATAGAATTGCATGACACAAGTTTAGGGATGTTATTCCTGTAAGGGCATAGCTCCACACGGGCCTGCCCGAGCAATCATTGCTAGTACCCAGGCAGCAAGCCTGGTAAAGGTGAAGCCCACTACTATATTGTGACCCTTTTACTGGAATAACTACTACATCAAAGATTGCGTACTTGAGTGTACCAAGAACCTTTCATCAATTATTAAAACTTCAGTATAATTCTCATCACATTTGGAGTGAAATTGGAGTGTCATATACTGCAATTTGGTGAAATTGCTGACTGAACAATGGTACTGGATAATGAAAATTGACAAAAGCCAATTGTTATCACTTTTCATTGCCAGCCAGGTGAGACATGTTAGACAAATAGGGTGGGAGAAATCATCAAACTCTTTCAAATGTTTTGACATATGACATATACAAGTACAGAAGAGTGAACAAGAATCTGATGTTGAAGTTGGGACTGAGCCTTCATCCGGCTTTTTAAAGGCTGCACCCTTTTTATACAGCTTGCCGGCTGTTATTGCATGGATATCATTAGCTAGCTAGGTACACGCATGCATAAAACAGCTAGTTTCAAAAGTAAATGTGTAATAGGCTGACGATTTTTGCTAAGGTTCCTTGGCTCGTGGTAGCTAAAACAGGCTTTGCCTCTAGTGCCTATTAAACTGGCCCGGGTAAAGCAGATAAAAAACAACAAAACCAGTCCACTGTTCATAATTTACCCCTCCCCCACTAGTAGGCTCCTCTTCTTTGTTCTGTAGGTTGTCTGTTTTTCTAGTGTAGGCAAAACCATTTAATTAGAAATTTAGAACATCTTACTGAGCATAGAGTTTAGTGCGGTGGATGGGCGTGCCAAGAAAAGTATGCAAGGAAAGTCGAGGCCACTTGATCCCGTGGCGTCCTCGATTACTCCATTAATATGCTCTTTTCAAACCATTATTGTGAAGGGAAACAACTGAAATCAGGGGCGTAGGGAGGAGGGGTTCCGGGGGGTTCAGGAACCCCTCTGTAAAATTTAGACTTCTGCAAGCAGGATCCTAACACACCATTAGTGTGGCAGGACAAAATGAGTGAGCAATATAGTGTAATGGCACAGCACAACAATTGATAAAACTTACATTCATCTCTCAGGGAAGGATTTACAGAGGTAACATGAGCCCTCTTCAAAACTTGTGAAAAAGATCGATATACTCTAATAGAGCAGTCAGGTATACTCTAATAGAACATGCATGTAATATCCATGTCCATATGAAGTTTTCAGACATTCCAACATTAAATGCAAAACTTAGCATGACCTTATACTGCTATAGCTTTGGTGTGCAGTGTTTAAAGATATAGAGCTCCAGTAATTTATCACTTGTGTTATGCAAAATGAATTCATGCTATGCATATTTGTATATAGTTATATTGTTTTGATTGTCATTTGTATCAGTGGATTCATGGCTCCTATACCACAGTGAGATATAACCATCACTTACAGATTACTATATATATGTGTCTCTATGTGTTATGCTGTCTGTTTCTACTAGGTGACTTTATCTAGTGCTACCTTCATCCCAGGGGCATCATAATTAATGTAAAGCTTCTTCAAAACAAAAGGCCTTTAGGTCACTTGTGATTCCTATTCTGGATTATGCAAGTACTGTGTGGAATCCACACACTCATAAAAACTCCATTGCCCTTGAACGAGTACAAAACCGTGGTTCTCGCTGGATTTGTGGCAGCAGATTTTGTCCTAGGACCTATAAATGGTCTAAATCATCTGAGGAATGCTGTACAGAGCTATCATGGCCATCTCTTTCCACCCGACGTAAACATCTGTCATTGACAATTATCTATGATCTTCTTCACCATCATATATCTCTAAAGTTTAGCAATTACTTCACTTTTTCTTCTGCTGCCTCTACCAGATCACACTCATTGTCTATTCTATGCAAGCAGTCCTCCATAAACTCTTACCGTTACTCCTTTTTTGTGAACAGTGTTTTTTGGTGGAACTCCATCCCTTTTGACATTCTGTCAACTACACGCCGCACTACTTTTAGGCGAATGTTATACAATTTTTGTTTCTGATTAAGTCATGTATGTTTTTAATGTAGGCTTTTATTTCAATGTACTGTTGTAATGTATCCTTAGTTGTTTGGTTTTGTATTGTATTGTAGGTGGTACTCATATAGGCATATTTGCCTTTTGTATTCACCTTACCTTTTGGTTAAACTAATAAAAATAAAATAAATAGCTAAATAGCTAATGTACTTTTTGCATAAAATAGCAATTTGCTGAGTTTTGATTTATTAAAATATTGAAAGTCTCTCAGCGGCTGGGGGCTGCGCCCCCAGACCCCTGCTTCTAGTAACTCAATGCTGGTGCTGGAACCCCCCTTCAAAAAATCCTGGCTACGCCCCTGGAAATAATCAATTTATATCGCGCCCGCATATCGCAGATTCAGAGACAACTAAATCATAGATTTCGAGAGAGTCTATGACTAAATCAAGTACAAATTTCAATGCAACTCTCAGTCAACATACCTGACAGTAAACTATTTGTAAAGCCTGGGAAACCTAGCATCAACACCCAAAACTCGCAGCAAAAGGTTAGCCTGGCGCGGCCGCCCCTTTAATAGGAAATTAATCGGAGGGGCGGCCGCATTAGATGGTTACGCTAAATTTATTTCGCGCCGTATTTGGTAAATACCGCTATGTTATCATGGCTGAACGGGTAATCATTTTGAGCTCGTTTTTTTAGCCTACAGTTTCAGTAGCAGTATTCTATCGACATTCTACAAAATACATACAGATGATCTTACCCCTAAACTTTCAAGTTTAAGGAGTGGCTACTATCACAAACCAATGCATACAAATTTTCCTTTTTCCCATCAACCATCAAATTATGGAACCAACTCCCTGCTGATGTAATTAATTCCTCTACCCCTAATGAGTTTTGTAATAACTTAGGTATCACACCTGTGTGTTACAATCTTTTGATTGCTGCACAGTAATATAATATAATAATAAAACATTTTATATAAATTATCAATATACAAAACACCATTAGCTCCTATAGAGGAATATTTCCATGTTTCCTCCAGTGTGTGTGTTGATGTTTGTTTTCTAGAAGTTTCAGATCTTCACAGATGTGCTTGCGTGTGTTGCTGGGTTCAATAATATCATCAATAAAACCTGAAACAAGTAGATTAGCATTTTTGAAGTAATGCTGTACGTACATGGCACATGCATATTACATACTTTTTGCACGCACGCACGTACGCACATACAACACACACACACACACACACATACAGTACATACAATCCATGCATAGTGGTACGCAAACACATGTGTACAAAGCAAATCAGTGGGGGGGTTAGTGGTTGTATTATCACTAGAAAATTTTTCTTGTTTATTGAATTCAGCATTTAGTAGATTGAAGGTTCCCTGAAGACATTTAGCAATGAATGGATACACCCATGGGCTATTAGCCTGCAATATGCTTCGGAGAGAATAGCATATCAATGATCAAAAGATTTACAATGCTCAATTTAAAGGCCTGCTAGTAGGTATCTTAGTGGATCTTACAATCTACATTGTCTTCAAAGATCAAAGTATAATATGCATACTAACGCTATGAAAATGTTTTCATGCACAGCAAGCCTTGTACGAAAGCTTCGCAGTGGTGTGAATCCATTAAAAAATCATCATGATATGTGACCTAATTTTAGAAAACCGTTGATATACGCACATTTATCAAAATTCGTTTTATTGGTACTTTGTTGTCTACAGGGACAGAGGAATGGATTAGCTAAGTTTCAGCTTCATAAGATAAGCAGTGTGTGAAATACAGCAGTAGACACCCGGACGAGCGAATAGATCAATATGTACAGAAGACATCGAGAAAATAATCTACAGGCGCTTACATAAACCATCATAACTTACTGATACAACAGCGTACAAAGTTGAATCTTTGCTCATTTATTCGCCATGAATTTGTGAATCCACCAAGGTATAGTTTTGCCAAAGGTATTCTTCTGTGATCCGGAAGGCGGATTCATTAAAGAAAAATCATTGTAAATTCTTTCGTCACCACAACGTAAACAAACGTCTGTAAATTAGAAACCCACCTGTGTATGAAGATGAAACAAGGATTTTTGAACTCCCTATGAATAGGGGAACATGATGATGCCCAGGATTTATCCACTGGAGTGTCAATTCATCGACCAGCAAGGTGATAAAAACTTGCGTAAATGTTTTTCTGAAGCTTGCATTTTTTACCCATTGTTTTTTGAATGCGTTTTATTACAAAAGTACTATTGTGCATATATCGATGGTTTTCTAAAATTAGGTCACATGAATTTTCCATAATGAATTTTCATACTAAAAAAATGCTAGTCGTGTATAGTCACTAGTGGTGCATGTTCACTACACTAACCCACACACATATATAGCCACTTACCCCTAGCTGCAGCTTGGTAAGGTGTACAAAGTGTGTCCTCATATTCCACCTCATACACAACTACACAAACATATCAAACATACACACAATTAAAAGTTAAGGACCTCTCACTTTTACTAAGACTGTCTGAAAAGATGAGTAACAATTTCTGTGATTCTTCTTGATCCTTTCGACTAATCAAGAACTGTATCAATTCCCTGAATTTTGTTTCGCTCTTCGACTGCAACACAGAAGAAATGAACTGAGATCTTTGAGAGTCTTTGGTAGCCTCAGAGTTAGCGATCTCCTCGTCAGTGAGACAGCCACTCTCGTAGAGTAGAGCCTTGACTGATGGAGAGTCCAGTACACCATGGACTAGTATTTTAGGCATCTTGTTCTGTAGTTTGGACATGAGCATTGTGCTGGCTGTGGACAGGTCTGACAAGTCTGAATCAGCTGAAGAGACAACAATTATTGTTATCTTAAATTGTTTTGCTGAAGCAATGTGAGTCAGTGTGCGTGCGTGCGTGTGCGTGCGCATGCACGTGCGGTGTGTGTTTGTGTGTGCACATTGTATTAATTTTTGTACATACACAACTACATACAATAAGCAGAGTGCTTACCTAGTGCACTTTTCTTTTGTCGATACAAAATAGCCACAGCTCCCTAGAAATGAACATACAGGTCAATCATTTCGTTGTCATGTACAAACACCCTGTATGCCAATTATAAAATACATAGTTTTGTACATATCCACTCAAAATATTAGACACAGTACCAAGGTTAACAGTAGGTACACTAGCAAAGAGCATCCTGTATTCAAGTTACAAGGAATTACAGTAGATTCATACATACAACCATGACTCAGAAAATCTGCTTTGCTCTCATGAGGCAGTGTATTAAAACACGTACAACCATTACTCAGATGTGTATTATGTGTCTCATATGGCAGTGACAGTTAAATCCCTTTACAGTACACAACAAATACATTATCTACACATATACCACACACACAACCATAACTCAGAGAAACCAGTGCTGATTTCATGACAGTACGTATGTATGTATGTATGCATGAAAGAGTATGCATTACTAATACAGTACACAGATAGACGCACAGACAAAGTCTAGTCTTTGCAGTTTTATCATTAGCTATAGCAGCAAAGATACCACAGCTTCAAATGCACCCGGTGGTTCGTTCATGTCTAAACAAATCAGGACTAGACTTGGAACAATCAAACATACAATACAGACAAAAAAATAAACATTACACATATACAACATTACACATATACAACATTACACACATACAACATTACACATATACAACATTACACATATACAACATTATTAATGTGAATTATATAATTTATGACTGCCCATCAACTGTGGCATCATTTCTCATCACTGTCATGGTTACAATTTTAACACACAACTCCATTCCCACATTACACAACAATTCCATTCCCATGCAATGCAGTTATATTCTCCATACCTCAGCTCCCATGACAGCAATCTGAGCAGAGGGCCATGCGTAGTTGACATCTCCCCTGATGTGCTTTGAGCTCATCACATCATAAGCTCCACCATACGCCTAGTAGCAATACATACTGACAGACTGATAGAACAAAAAGGAAAGCTATGCTATTATATTAAATTTCATATGCATGTTAGGTAGGATAAAAAGACTACCTACTCCCAAATTTTCTTCACACTCTCAAAAATACAAATGAGTAAATGAAATTAATTTTGTATTTGAATGTATAGTAAACAGCACCTATAAAAGTTGATAGCAACAAGAAGCAGTGATAGCAACAAGAAGCAGTGATAGCAACAAGAAGCAGTGATAGCAACAAGAAACAGTAATAGCAACAAGAAGCAGTGATATCTGTTACATACACATACACAATTATGCCTGTTGACTAAAACATTTAAGAACGTATGTACCTTACGAGTTATGACAGTTATCTTTGGCACAGTTGCTTCTGCAAACGCATACAGAAGTTTAGCACCTTGTCGAATAATTCCACCATATTCTTGATCAGTTCCTAATATTTAAGAGAAAGAGAGAGTCAAGTACTGTGTTACATGCTACAAAGATAGGATACATGTAATTAACACACTTCTGAATAACTGTAGCTGATATAGTTTAGCAAATAAAAGTATTACCACGAATGGGAATTTTTGGAACCAAAATTGCAACTTAATATTACTATAAACAGTTTCAATAAAACTACATACATGCATACCTGGTAGAAAGCCGGGCACATCCACAAATGTCACTAAAGGAATATTGAAGGCATCACAGAACCTCACAAATCTTGCTCCCTTCACAGATGAATTGATGTCAAGACAACCTGTGTAATTGTAAAACCACAAATCAACATAGCCAGGCCAAAATTCTTATCACATCATAAATCCAAACAAACCTCGAAAATACTGACAAAATGCGTATATACTCTCAATGCAACACAGTCAATAACTGAACACAGTAACAAAAGTATTATGTGCACTACTGAGTTATAACTTACCAGCCTTTTCATTTGGCTGGTTTCCTACAATGCCAACTGGTCGACCATTCATCCTGGCAAACCCCACAACAATGTTTTTGGCATACATTGGCATTATCTCAAAAAAGTCTCCTTCATCAACAACCTACAAGCATACAATATCAGCAACTTCATTGTACATTTCCAAATGTATAACAGCTGCACAGAAATTACTCAGAACAGTACACAAATGTTAGCAAGTACACTTTGAGAGTACAATGAGCACTAAAAACTACAAATCAGATGTACTGTATCAATTGCAGAATGTAATCACAAAAAAACACTTGCAAAATTCACTACACAAGGATCAAACATTGGCCCCCCATCAAGTACAAAGCTCTACAAACGTCAGATGGAAAACACTGACAGGTAGTACGTCTGCTTTCCAGTTAAGAAAGATCTACTAAAACACTTTGCTAAACACTGACTTTGATGTCTGGATTACACCAGCCATTACATTTACCAGCAAGAATTGTCAGGTGAATGCAGTGATCAGGTGTGTGCATGTTTCACTACCATACAATACATACACCTCTGCATGTTTACTCACAGCATTGACAACATCCAGCATGTTGTATGGCTGGTTAGCACTGGGTGGGATGATATAGTTGAGAGCTGGTATAGCCCGATTACTGCATGAGAAAGACAGTAAATTTATCACATAACAAATTAACACACTATATTATTGCAGGGTTCTACCAGCTATAGCCAATGTGTTTATATTAACAACTTTTGACAAGCAGGATTGCTATAATATTATCAAAGTCCGTGAGAGTTCTCATCATGACACCACCAAGCTACTGTACACCTGCCGGTACTGCTCTTTCTCGTACACCAATTTATTAGAATATTATAAAACGTATGACAGTAATTGAGTTATACCTTTGTAGGGTGGCACATGGCTACTCTTACACAGTTTATCCATGAATGTACACCTGCAGGTATATAGGTACTCAATATTGAGCAGGTGAGTGGTGCAAGACTATATGGTTATGCAACTAGGAATACTTTCAGCGGTTCACCACTAAAGCCTAACCTCTAGTGCTAAGTACTGGAGCAACAAAGGAATAGATCTACACTACAACAATAGCCTCTATCACTACTAGTACACATCAGAGGAGGTTGGACGCGTTCACGTGAGCTGTACATTTTCATTGGAATATCTTCGTTTCAAGACAATTTTATTAAAACTATAGTGCATTTGAAAGTTTGTGTTTATTCCTAAATCTGACGGCGTGGCGATCCCCAGCAAACCCCGCTGATTTGGCTGGTAACAAAGCCAGAGTTTAAAGTGCCAATAAAATAAATTACGCAAAATCAGTTTTATTGAAGAAGGTAATACGGCGATCTCAGTGTAACGCAGTGAAGGGTCGTTGTTTCATTATACAAACAAGTCTGGTGAAGTTGAATGCATCAAATCACAATTTAGTAATTTCACACTGAATCTCAAGTGCCTTGAGAAAACAAAGTACATAGCCTTGAAGCCTACATGAAGGACGATCTGAATATCTAATGAACCACAGTGAACTCCATAGTTTTTCAGTTTAGTATTGCGACTATTGAGGGTCATGTGAAATACCAAAGAAAAGAATGCAATTAAGAGCAATATATTTAAGTAGCGCTTATAGTGCATCCAACCTCCTCTGAGTACACGTGTTTAATAAATATTCTAATAAATTAGTGCATGTGCAACCTTTGTGACATGTAAGGAAGAAGAGTATCAGCAGTTTTGTAGCTCAATAATGGGGTCTCTAGCATTAGAAGAGCTGGATTATTGCTAAGACCCTGTCTTCAGCTTAGTTCATGAGTCCAGTCTACAAAATACATTATGCCAATAGCATATGCTATATGCTATTACGTACGCTGAAATTTCATTGTACTCAGGACACTTTGTAACTACTCGGAAGACCAACATAGGGCACCCTAAAATGGGACACCTATTCTTTTTTTTGTCCATGGTCTCATGCATACAGCCCTCTGAAATCAGGACACCTCTCTAATAAGGACACCGGTGCCATTGTACTTCACTACTACATCCAACTTACAATGGGTCATCAGTATGTCTAATGGGAGGCTTCTCCTTGTTGTTCAGTGGAAGGAAATCAATCAGCTCTTTCATCCTGTGTATACACAGTACATGAAGTATCATGTCCAACAGAGAATGTATACTAGGATGCTAAAAGTATTGTGGGAAATCCTCTCTATAATGACTGCATATGACAACACAAAGAACTTCTCACTAGCATAGGAATTGCTACAGCAAGTATAGCCCAGTAGTGTCAATGGGGTAGCACAAAGCCCGTCCATCTTGGCCACTATAGGGTCATAATTTTCTGACCTTAAGTATTATGCAGGGGTGGATACATTCACTTCTTAAGTGTACATATCAGAGCTAAGTACATTGTACTACAATGGACACAGTGACCTGAATGGACAGGTTTCCCTATATTTCAAGTGGCCAACTTATTTCAGCATACAATGACACTCACTTGGATGTAATTTAGACTGCAATACAGTATACACAAGAGCTGATTGTGCAGAGTACTTACTGAGATAGTGCATCGACATCATTCTCAAATGCCTTGTGAGCTACACCTGTAACAAACACAATCAAATACTACATGTACAAATAAAACGTATCAGCCATACCTGACTTCTTTGTGTGGGTTATTGCTCCTCCCAGCTCTTCAAAAGTCACTTTCTCTTTCGTAACTTGCTATACCAACCAATACACAGACCACTACAATAGCATGCATGTACAAAGGCTTGTTGCATACTACAATACATGTAAACAGGAAGACAGTGTGCATCATATAGAGTATGGCTGACCTCCACAACATCTGGTCCAGTCACAAACATGTGTGAGCTATCCTTCACCATGAATGTGAAGTCAGTTATGGCAGGAGAGTATACTGCACCACCAGCACAAGGTCCCATTATGAGTGAGATCTGTGGGATCACTCCAGATACCATGACATTGCGGAGAAAGATGTCAGCATATCCACCTAGTGAATCAACGCCTTCTTGGATGCGTGCACCACCCGAGTCATTTAGACCAATCAATGGAGCTCCAACATCAACTGCTTTATCCATAACCTGGAAGTTAATCAACAACCTAACTACTGTATGTACTCTATAATGCGTGTGCGCACGCACACACCTACCTTGCATATTTTAGCAGCATGCATGCTGGATAAACTTCCACCAAACACCGTAAAATCCTAGATAAGCAAACAAATGAAATCTACACATTGCACAGGATTTCTTCTTGTCAAATAAACAGTAAATAAAGCAACGCAGTACACTACAAACAATCATATAGAGTTCGTACCTACCTGACTGAATACAAACACTCTTCGGCCATTGATCAACCCATGTCCTGTGATCACCCCATCACCTGGAAACTGTACAAAACATCCATGGTAACAATTCATATACGTAAACAGTGAAATATACTGTCCCTATTACCAGTAATCCAAGTACCAAGTTACTTTTTGACATATGGTGGTATTAAGGTTCTCATTCAATAAAGTATATTAAGGTTTGGGATTTTCTGGCCAAAACAAAACCAGCCTCACAACACCTTTATGGCACCTTGGCAGTATTGCTGAGGTATAAGCAGTGTCTACAGAGTAGCCGAAACACTTCCAATAAGTTCCTACAAAATTAAATTACTGACTGACTGACTAACTAACTGTCTGATGCCTTGAGACAAGTATGGCTTGACAACCACCGAGGGTATGATTTTTTCACTGTTACGTCACTTCAACCCTTTGGCATACCGCAGTACGTAAAATGCATGCATCATGGACCTCCTGTGTCCCATTTCTTCACAACTTTCACTTACAATGCAAGGTGTCATTTTGTGGTAGCACATATGGCTTCCGTGTTCTCATAACATTATTTATCTATAATGCTGTATAACAGGCGATCCCATATTAGTGCATGGTTTTGTCGAGTCACCATGGGCATACAGCATGTACAAGATTGCTATTGTACAGACCCCAGCACTTTCTGTAGACTTTAGATCTACAAGCACTGCACTTGTGACAACCCTTGCTAATGTATAATTATATACTAGGGTAAAATGTGTTGCAGCTTGTTTACCTTCTTGCTGGGATGGTCCATACCAAAGTTAGAACAGGAGTGTTCCACAAACATGTCATACTCTCTGAAACTACCCTCGTCAACTAGAAGCTTGATTCTTTCCCTTGCAGTTAACCGTCCCTGTTTAGTAATTAAAATAAAGTCATACACTTTTCTTCATACCTTTCCATGTTGGGCTTCTATCCTATCTTTGCCTCCTCCAACTAACGCGCGTTCTATTCGCGACTCCAACTCTTTCGAGGTGTTAGAAGAATACCTTACATGGCGTATGGCCCGACTGATTCCACACCGGGAGGAGAATAACCGCTGCATCCCCTTAAACAAAACTATGGTGTGCTCTTTTTAGAGGTTGTATCTCGTGATCCTTATTGTATCTCGTGTTGCTGTTGTGATTGCGGCTGGATGTCAAGGGTGGTACGGAAGCCTTGCTTTTTAGCTGTCTCGGTGTGATGCAGCGATGCCCTCTATTTAGTTATGCATAGACTGTATATAGCCATGCAGATCATTTCGCCATTTGTTTCTTTTGTGGGCCCACCCACACACAACTAAGAAAAACTCATTTCTTTAACTCTCTTTTACATATTTTAGTGAACAGGAGAGTGTCCCCTAGATAGTGTTGAACTAATTACTGCATGCGTGCATTGCGGGAGAGGAGTCCCTCATGCACTGATAATTAATAAAAAGTGACTCGGTGGTACCCACCAAAATTGACTTAATGACAACAATTACTTGACTGGCTCACTGTTATATGGTCAACGTAATTACATGAGTTACGAGGCAAAGATTGCTGGCAAAAACAAGGAAGCTGTGACTGACGTAGTCATTGTGTGCTCATCGCCGGATAGGCGCTAGCCAGGGCTATCACTTGGAAACAGAAATAGGACCATTTAATTCCAGTCACATAGTTTTGGTTTTTACTGTAAAGTTAATCCAGTATCCTTTATTCCTGCTCTTAATTGGCTAAGTCACTTGCTCAGCATAGCGATTTTTGTAGTCTTACTTTAGTGTGCACGATTGCCTATTTTCTTGAATGGAAGCCACTGATTTTTGCCCCAAAAACATGGCATCCACCGTAAAATGAATATGAAACATCATAATTTTTAATATACTGCCAACTAGGTACTTTCAGAAAAACATAGCTGTCAAAAAATAATAAAAAATCTGCGACCAAAAAGCAGTTAGCTAGTACATTTTTCGGGAGCTAGGAACGCGTCGATTATTTTATTTCGGGAGCTAGGAACGCTTTGACGTATTGTCATGCTAAATGACGTAATCGTTATATAGCGTCGGTTATAGTTGTGATCGGTGTTGTGTGTGTGTGTGTGTGTGTGCGATATTTGTCGGTTTAAAGCGCCAAATATGGTGAAATTTAACTTCTTGGGTATGTTTCAATGTTACTGTATAGTGAAAGGAGTGTGTAGCTATATTGATGCACGTGACTTGCGGAAAATGCAGCTGGCAAACGCCTAATTCCCTTTTCACTGCTTTTTAGATCGATTCAAGAGGAAGAAAGCTGCTAATGATTCTTCAGGCAGGCTGTCTGGCCTTTCAAGGCAATTCAACAAGTGGCGACAGCGGTCTGCACGAAGTCTTGCTGCTCTCCTGCCATCGAGTAAGCACAAGAACGGTGAGACTATAACTTGGTAACTACTTAATGATTATTATCGCTACATCACAGAGGTCCAATCCTCCACCAAACAGCGGAGAACCACTGAGAAGCCTGGTCGCAGCAGTCTCCTGTCTTTAACGTCACTTTTTAAGCGAAAGCGTAGCCGCCAGCTGGAACAGACATCTGCTCCACTCTTGTCACTTAATAATGACAGCAGCAGTAGTGACGAGGTACCGTGTATCAGTGTATCCTCAAACTCTGAAACTTGTAAACGTTTTATCATCAGAACAGTACAAGTGACTGTTCAATTAGAGTATTTTAGCTGTGCGTTCTATTAGAGTATTTTAAAACATTGGTACAAATGTAAATGTGTGTGACCCATTTCTATCTTTCATACAGTCCATGGAGGTAGTAATACTGGATACTCCATCCAGTAACACCTTGGAGTCTCAAAGTAGTAATCTTTCTACTGATCATGACCAGGTACAACTATATAGTTTGTGAGATCATGTGACTGTGTAATATTTTCACAGGTATCTACCAGACATAGTGCGTTGGGTCAGATGCCCGAAGATGAAGTGATGGATGTGAGGAATTATGTAATATCTTAAAGTATGTATCATTTATTATTCAAACAGCTTGATTCAGTAACAAGCATGGGTGAAGGCACAGATGACGTATGTAGCCTAAAACGATGATATACAGTTGTAAGTGTTTTGTACATTTACAGGATATAGTGATGAGTAACACAGTACAACTCAGTGGTAGAAGCAACATCAACAATAACAACAACAGCAGTGCAGTCGATGATGATATGGTTTGTGCTGATGAAGTACGTATCACACACACACGCACGCACGCACGCACGCACACACACACGCACACACGCACGCACACACACACGCACACAACACGCACACACCACACACACACGCACACACCACACACACACGCACACACCACACACACACCCACACACACACACGCACACACACACACACATGCACACACACACGCACACACACACACACACACACACACACACACACACACACACCCACCACACACACACACACACACACATAATATTTATATTATCATTTGTGACACATAGGCATGTGAATGTGTTGATCATGGAGAAGCATCAAAGATGGAGGATGCGGGCTGCGCAGAGCTTGCATCATGTGCAGTGGACAAGGATGACATGATGGTTAGCTAATTTAAGTGGGTTGGTACAAACCTACAGATTTGTTTTCACAAATAGGTGCTGTGTATGTATCCATGGAAACCTGAGGAAAAACCACCTCCAAGGTTAGTTATGTATACAATTTGAAATAATAACCTATTATTGTATGTATTTAGTGGCCACACCAGTGGTAAAGTTCAAGATGATTCAGCTAATCATGATTTACTTACCATTGTTGCTTCATTCGTCATTACCATGTTTACTGCTGGCCTCATCATGACTGTTGCCTTTTAAGAAACACTTGACTGCATGAGTATGCAAAACTATTAATTTTTAAGATGAAATACATGTATTGTATTACATGTTATGGAAGTTTTGGGGTATACAGTTGGCACAATTGTGTTACACACATGTAACAGGAATAGCCAAGAAAATTTGCTGCTCAAAATAATATGCAATGATTAGTGGCCACACCATAATATACATACAAATTCTGTGTAATATCTATCGTACATCATGGTTTATCTGTGACTCAATGGTGTGCATGTCTTTCGATACTGGCTGACTGAACGTGATTTGTTTGCTTGGAGGCAGTAGTTAATCTCTTATTTTAATTTATCAATTAATGATAGGCACTGGAACTAGGTGCATTAACATGAAAATATCTGAGTATAAAATTGATAAATGGGGCAAGTACCTAAAAGGGCTGGAAAAGGCCAACCTATCATGACTTGATCTGCAGTGGACCACCGGATTCCAGCAGAGCACCACACTCAGTGTCACCAACCAGGGAGACACCACCTGTACCTATAGCTATAAGTAGGTAATGTAAAATCTATTCACTTTACCAGTAATAAAAGTTAATGTATGCACTGAATAGAGTAGGAGGGTGAGGTCCTGAGGTGGCCATATTACACTGGTCCCCAGACCCCAGGTGCCCATACTTTTCAGTTTCAAAAGTTTTGTGTAGGACATATAGTTATAGCCCTTTATTCATGCATCAAAAATTCTGCCTTAACAATTGCTTGAAGTTATACATTTTAATGTACTGGACTATATGATAATGTGTAATACTATTATGATAATGACATAGGGATCCAAGTAATAAAAAGTAGTGAAACAGAGAGATGAATGATGGTATTACAGCATGGCTCTGTAAGAAAATCCCTATACGTTGGCATGTTATTTGTTCAATGCCAAAGTAGGGATTTCCCACCGAGCTATGCTGCAATACCATCATTCATCTCTTGTTTCACTAATTTTTATTGCTTGGATCCATACGTACTTCACACTAAATAGTTTGTGACGTACTCCTTTGACATAATTATATATGGTTTATGATATACACTATAGGGAAGACATACCTTAGTGTGCATAGCAATATAGGGAGTCTATAGCAGCGGCGGAGGAAGTAGTTGATATGAGGGGGGGCTCTGCTGGGCTGACCCAGACTTATTTCTATAGTTTGGTAAGGTGAGACCAAAAAAGAAATAAAAAAAAGGTCACAACCAACTGACAAGAGTTTTCCACCTCACCAGCTACCATTTCTAGCTGATAAACTACATAAAAATCCTTACATAGCTCGCTACACACTGACTACTTTATTAGAGTGACTGCTCTATTAGAGTATCTCGATCTTTATCACGGTTTTCAGCCCCACTTCAAGAAAGATAGTTTCGGTGTGATATCATTCTGAGGGAGGGCTAAGCCCCTCCCTCCCCCTTTCCGCCGCCTAAGGAGTCTAGGAGCATGCCCCTAGAGATTTTTGATTTAAGATTGAATCTCAGAGCAATTTCAGCATGAGTATATCCCATTTTTTAAATTCAGTTGTTGTAGTAGAAGTGACTGCTCTGTTAGGGTATATCATATTTACCATAAGCTCTTGACTAACTTAATACATGCCACCCAAAAAAATTAAACTTCACACATCTGAAATTGAATGTGAGGCTGATTTCAGCAGTTTATTAGAACAGCTACTGTTACTGAGCAATATATCACAGCCATTTATTATTGATACTAATACTATTAGTGATGCTAGGACTGGTGTTGTCTTTTCACAAGAAAGTAATCTATTATAGCTTAGCTTACTAGAACGTATTTATTATGTGACGCACAAAGAACTTCCTTCTGTTGTTGCATTTGTTCAACATTTCAGGAGTACCTGTTAACAAACCACCACTCACTATCTGTACAGATTATACTGCTCTTACATGGCTGCAACAGTTTAGCAACTCCAAGGACAGCTGGCACGATGGCTGGAAATTTTTGTAGAGTACCTGTTTTCTATTGTACACCGCCCTGGAAAGAAGCATGGTAATACAGATACCCCATCAAGGCTACCATACCAGCAGTGTGATAGAGCCTCACAGTATGATAGCGCTATATACGGTAACTCTGTTATGTGGATACTCATTTGATCAACTAAAGAACATGCAATTGCATGACACCTACATTGGTCAAGTATTGAGATGGAAAGAGCACAACTGTCCACTCATTTTGTGAAGACC
This sequence comes from Dysidea avara, assembly GCF_963678975.1. NCBI lineage: Eukaryota > Metazoa > Porifera > Demospongiae > Dictyoceratida > Dysideidae > Dysidea > Dysidea avara. The sequence continues at coordinate 17,135,992 of NC_089283.1, read as the reverse complement.
CATCCAGTACCATTTCATCATCTCATACAGCATTAGGAGCAATTAGTTGCGTACAATGTGGACAATATGACCTGACTGCTTTTAATAAGTTGAATGTTTTATTAGAGTGTTTTGAACTTATTAACTAAAGAGCTAAAGCTTATCTGACATTGAGTGGGGTTGTCATCTCTCTCTTTGCCTATAAACAAGTTAGCTTATTATTTCAAGCATTAACAAACACTATTATTAGCACCTGTAAGAAGTTTAAAGCCCTAACTTGAATATATACAGCCCTCCCCAATCCATTAATGGTCTTCCATCCAAACATGGTATGACACAAAGGAACCACACCAGCTGGGATCTGGATCTTCATCTGAGCATTGACTTCTTGCCAGCAAAAGGTTTAATTGCAAGTGCTAGGGACCAGTGAGAAGATATGCAATTTTTGTATAGTAGTTTCTGCGATAAATTATCATAAAAGATCAGGTTAAAATACTCTATTAGAGCAACATTTAAATGCTTTGTGATAAATCTGTTATGTAGTGGTGTACTGAACATGAATAACCCAATTGTGCTTTTCTAACATCCTTGGATTCCCCTTCTGTATTGTTTACAAATGTAAGTGTATATAAATAGGGATCACAGAATACATTTATGAGTGGTGAACCAACACATATACTGCATCGAAGAGAAGTATGTTTCCACTGCAGTTAGACATAGCTACCAATTAAGCAACTTAATGTGTGCTCCAATAAACAATTAACTATCAATTACTGGAAAGTACTGTGGCCATTTTGCTTTGTTTTCAGCTTTGTTCTACCTGTTATTCAACATTACAAACGAAGAGCGGTACAAGCAAGATGTCCCTCTGCAATTAATCCGATCACTACGGAAAGTAAATGCATGCACCCTGACTATCAGATGAGAAGTGGCCATTCCACAACATTTTCAGGTATGAGCTACCTATTATACGGTGTTACAGATGAAGAGAACAGTATGAGAAGTGCCTCTGCATTCAATACAGTCACTATGGAATTATGGACAATTCTCATGATAGCCAACTCCACTGAAGCCACCATGCTTAACTGTGAATCAACTCCTACACAGAAATGGGACACAAAGGAGGACAATGGTATGTCCATGAAGTATGTACTGTAGCTGCTGCGGCTGACAAAAAGGCACATTTAGGCCAAAGTGACATTTAACAGTGAAGGAATCAAGGTCGTAGCTTTAACCAGTTGAGTTATGCTTGACTGGAGACATCAGTGAGTCAGCAGAAAATTCCATTAAATAGGAAATATTTAAAATTCCACGGAAACTTGTTGGAAGGGTTTGGGATCGCTCTACAGGCATTTTTTTGGTCTTGATATACATAACCAATACTGCCAAGCAGTCATGAAAATGATGAAAGGAGCACAAGGGTGCACGTGATAGCTATTTTTGGCCAAAAAAGACCAAACCTCTATACAGTACTACCATACTGTATGATATTGTAAAGCCTATTTTATGCTGATAAATAATACTATTGAATCCCTAGAAATTGGATGACAGGGAAATGATTTTCGATCAGATAAATTTATCACAGAAAAAAAATTGAAAATGGAGAGAACACTAGATTTCAATATATCTCCAGTGAAGTCACAAAGGATAAAACTAATGTTCTAGCTACAGGGGTGTATGTCGAGCTTAGACTATACATTTAGTTAAGAGGAACTCATTTGATAGGCTCAGGCCTAATGGAGCTAGTGTGTTTGCAAACAAGAAGCAACCACTGGCAACTTCCAACTTTCACACTACTATTTACATATCTGACAGTTAAACTGTTAAGATTGTGTAAATAATCCTAATAAGACACTTGTGTATGTATGCATACAGCAATACATTCGTGGTACATATTAATTATATGCTAAAACTTAATGGTAAAAACCATACCTCAAGCAACATGGTATGACTCATCTGAACACATAATTAAATACTAAAATGTCTCTGTAACTGTGAGAACATACATTCCTTCATGAGCATATAAGTTAGGATGAAGTGCAGAAAGGGGAAATAAGAAAAAACATCGGTCACCATTTTTGATCCACTTCAACCTTATGTATGCTCTGTTACTTTCAATATAGTGCACACAAAACTACTTGTGACAAAATTTGGACTATTAGTTCCAACACCTAAACATGGACAGAATAAATACAGTCAGTATTTGTGTATGAAATATGCTGTGACAGGCTTAAATTTCGTCGTCCAGTGTTCAGCCCATTCCTGTAGCGGGTTAATATCCTCTTGTAGTGTTTTACTGTCCTTGGGAGAATGAATCTCTCTGTACAGAAGAGCACTGATCATCTGTGCACAACTTTAAAGTGGACTTAATATTATCAGGCATGTCATTCACATAACAAATAAATAATAAAGGTCCCAATACTGAACCTTGGGGGACCCCTTACCTGCTCAGCTGACCATTACTGTAACCTGTTTGTAAGGAAGGGTATATAGCTAGTTGTGAGGTAACTGTACCAGTCAACCAGCCTATAGTGTATGGCATATATAAGGATGAACACGTGGATCTTTAATTATTGCCCACTCATAGATGTTCCCCCTCCCCCACCTTGAGTCATTTCCTAAATGAAGACCTGTATTAATTTCATGCCCCAGGTGGGCTCTGCTAATCAAATATATATGTAACAGACTTGTGGATAGACAGATTTAAATATTTATTTGGTTTAAACTTGCTAAAGCATGGGCAATGAAAAGATATCGAGAAAGAACTAAACTCTTCTAGCAATCAATGAGAGTGTGTTCAAATTATATTTTGTAGGAATTAGGCTTGAAATTGAAACCACTGAAAGAAGGGTGCTGAAAGTCTGTGAAGTAGGATATCAGAAAATCAGCAGTGTAGAGTACGGAAAAATCCCAGTCCAGTTGGCAACTTGATCCATGGACAGTTACAGTCTAGTTGGATAGTGATCAAATACTCTAATAGTACAGTCAGTATTTTATTCGAGCATGCATTGATAAATGATGAACCTCTTTATTCTTGACCTATGCTCTGTATGAAATATATATCTTGCATCTACATCTGGATTGGCATATTGCTTCCAGAAATTCTATACTGAACCAGGTCCTGAAATGCCTAAAATTCATCCATTTTACTGAATAGCCTGACTGTGGGAAAGAGTACTACATTACAAATAATTATTGACCGCAGTATGTGGTTATCCTTGAATATGCATGCAGATATGTTTGCTACTGCTGCTGCCGCTGCTGCTGCTGCTGCCGCTGCTGCTGCTGCTGCTGCTGCTGCTGCTGCTGCTGCTGCTGCTGCTGCTGCTGCTGCTGCTGCTGCTGCTGCTGCTGCTGCTGCTGCTGCTGCTGCTGCTGCTGCTGCTGCTAAGATTTACCACTACTATATAGTGAAATCTATACAGTAAGTAATTCTAAATGGCTGAGTTATTATTTTTCAAATACATAAATCAAAGTACAATATGTACAAACAAAAGTCTAACTTTTCCTCGTATTCACAGTGGTCACATACCAACTCTGCACAACTAATATAGCATACTGGTCACCAACCTTAGACTTGCAATTTACAAACACATATACAGTACAGTTCTAGAATAATAAAATAAAAGGTGCATGGTAAGACTTGTCATCCTTTCCATCTGTCTGAGTAGCTATTAACACAGCCATGCATGGTCATAAAAAGTGCTCCTCTGGCTTAGCAACATCCCCTTTAGTTTCAAATTTTGGCTTATGTCCATCTCCCAAGCTATGCAAATTAATAAATTCCACTTCCCCAGGTTGAATAATAAAGTCACAAGAACACTGATCAATTTTCTCACACACTGGTCATTGAAGGGCAACCAGAACAAGCCATAACAAGAGTTTATAATATACAATATTAATAGTTTATATTTTGAACTCTTGGCCATAACTAGCAACAATATCATCACAGAGAACACCATGATTCTTTTCTTTATACAAGTAAAGTGTTATTGGTAAATGTGACCGGATCTGCGAAAAGGGGTACTATAGTCTTTCCAAATTTCCAAGTTGGACGAGTCATAACTCATCATATGTTTAACCCATTGTCTTGAAATTACATCCGCTATGTTAGGTGTGTAAGATGACCAAATTTCAGGATGGTACCATACACACAAGTCAAGTTATAGATTGCCAAGTACATGCAATTGGAAAGGCTATAAGACCCCTTTTCGCAGACAAATGTGTTTGTATGATTCAAAACCCCTGAATGGTGCAACTGTATATCATTTAAAGGTATGCACAGGGTCAATAATATTTTAATTCTGCCAGATAAATTGTTGGTGCATGTATCATAGATATTGTGGTTACTACAAATTAAGTGAGCCATTTAGACCAACACTGTTTGTATGCAATGATATATCAGTATACACACCCTTAGCCCTCAGGCCTGCGGCTGTTGTGCTTCAGGTGTATATGTCAACAAACTTCCTCACAGCCATATGCACTGGAAAAGTTATAGCTACAAGATTTTACCTATTTTGTATATAGCATTTAATTATATTTGGCTCATGGTCATAAACAAAGCCATTATATATATAGTGAAAACTAATAAAACTATAATTATATTAAAGTTGGATTTTTTTTCAACCTGGTTCTACTAATGGCTGTCTCAGTGGATCACATGAGGACACTGTTGATCTTCTTAGTATAGAAGGTGCCATAATGCCATTGAGCACTAACTTATTCTTTTGGCTATCCCATGGTCCGTAATGCATAATAACTCTACTAAGCTGACTTCACAGCTCTAAAGTGAAAATCTCTGAGTAATAAAATGGGACAAATACCTAACAGGGCTGAAAAAAAGCCACCCTATCATGACTTGATCTGCAGTGGGCCACTGGATATTCCAGCTGAGCACCACACTCAGCGCCACCAACCAGGGAGATGCCTCATGCAGGAAATGTTAACATTAATTTTGTTCACTTAACCAGTTAAGTTAATATGTACACTGGAGGGACCAGGATGGTGAACACAGAAGGGAAGAGCTTGTATGAGGTGCTTACCACTAGCCTATAAGCAAAAAAAACATTTAAGTATCTAAGGTATAATTAAAATGGCAAATACCTTAAAGGACTGAAAAATAAAAGCCAACACATGGCAACACATGGCAACACATGGCAACACATGGCAACACATGGCATACATAGAAATGTGTGCATATGTTGCATGACTTGTCCAAAGCTCTGTGAGAAAATCCCTTAATTAGCATGTTATAGCAATGTATTTTGTTCAATGCCAGAGTAGGGATTTTCCCACTGAGCTACGTATGCTGTAATATCATCATTCATCTCTTGTTTCACTATTTTTATTGTTTGGATCCCTTTGAATTAACAATTTTAGTTTATTTAGTTTTCCGTTTCTTTTTTTTTTTGTTAGTTGCAGCATACACCTTAGGGGTGCAGATCCAAACTTTAGGAAAGTGCATGGGGTCAAAATGGACGATAACTGGTGCTTTCAGCATGGTATGGTTATAGACTAAAATGAAATGACATACACTATGGAGATAACAAAGTCCAACTTAATACATGCCACCCAGAAAATTTTTAAACATTACACCCTCTGAAATTGAATGTGAGGCTGATCTCAGCAGTTTATTAGAACAGCTACTTTTACTGAGCAATAATATACTGGACACAGCCATTTATTATTGATACTGATACTATAGTGACGCCAGCTAGGAATGGTGTTGTCCTCTCACAAAAAAGGTAATGTAAAGCTTAGCTTACTATATAGAATGTAATAATTATTGTGTGACATGCAAGGCTCTGTTGTTGCATTCCTACAACATTCACAGCAGTACCCTCTTACCAAACCATTCACTGTCCATACAGATTTATTATAATGCTCTTAGATGGCTGCAACAGTTAAGGAACCCCAAAGGCAGCTGGCACAATGACCGGAAAAGCTTCAAGAGTACCAGACACTGTCCTGGAAAGCTACCATACCAGCAGTCAGTAGCTCTGAAAGCTTTAACATGTGGATACTCATCTGATCAACTAAGGAACATGCAATTGCATGACAACTACATTGGTCAAGTACTGAAATGGAAAGAGCAACAACTGTCTACTCATTTTGTGAATTAAGACCCATCCAGTACCATTTCATCATTTCAGAGCTTCTGGTTGTAAACAATGTAGACAATATACACAGCCAAGAGCACGCAGTTAAAGACTATCAACATGTAAACAACTATAATAGAAAATTACTGAAATTATGGATGATTCTTAGCAGCGGAAGCAGCAGTAGCAGCATGCAGCAGCAGCAAGCAGCAGCAAGCAGCAATTTTTTTATTTACCCTGTGCACATGACACCTTCACATAAAGCACAGTTGCACCATTCAAGTATACAACCACATTACCAATATAACTGTATACTTGTATCTGTATCAGTGAAGGAAAGGAGTATATGCATGGTGTTCCCTGTGCTAATGTTGTTGCTAGTTCTGGCTTGTTCTAATTCACTTCCATTTGATGATGCCCCCACTGTAAAAAATTAGTAGTGAATTTCACTTCTAATTTCTGCCACAATACTCACTATTTTTTTAAGTACTGACATCCACTATTTTTGTTACCCTACTGACTGTAATGCATAATGACTCTATTAAGCTCTAATGGGACTTCACAGCTCAAACAGATAAACATCTTCCATGCAATCAAATAGTTGCATTATGCATACTATACATGGAAAATATATTACTTCTTGATAAATTTTGTTATATCAGTAGGTGAATACTTCAGTTACTAGCCAAATAACTAATAAACTTATGGACACAGACACTTTTATTATCCCACTATTTAACAACCCGCTGAAAGCCTGTACAGACACTTGACAATACAACTTCTGAATGTAGAATATATCCTGCTGATCACCAGACAACTTTGTTACCTAGGCAAGTGACCTATAGGAGCCACATTGAAAACTTTTAGTTTCAATATAACAAAGGTCATTTGACCACTTTAATAGATACAGACAAGTTATGCAATCATCACATGTGACTTACAGATTGGGTGACTGCTCTTTCCTGTATGTCTAGATCTGTTGAATACTTTAGGCATCTTTTGTAGAGAGTTAGTTGGTTGCAATATTGTGGGTAAAGTGTAAACAATGGCTAATACAATTTTTGACCGGATTTGCGATAAGGGGTCTTCCACACACATCCAATTCTATAAACTTGGAAGACCCTAACTTCATGTTCAAGAAAGATACAAACCTCCATCTATTAACCTATGTTGGTACTCACTACTGACCAAATTTCTAGTTAATATCTTTTTCCAAGTTATGAAATTTCAAAGTTCATAAATTGGATGTGTGTGTGGAAGTCCCCTTTTCGCAAATCCGATCACATTTGTAAATTCCACCACATGACAAGTTTTAAGGTGATATAACAGTTGAACTACACAGTGAGTGTACATGTGACACAGCATGAGAAGGATTTGTGGTATCACTAAGTAAATAAAACTTTTCATCTCACTTATAACTATACTGCAATGTATACTACACTGAAGAAATGACATACTCAGTAGATCATTAAGCAGTATTAACAAAACTACAATGTGAAAGCAAAAAGTTTATGTTCAACTTCATTAAACTAATAAAATGGGTATGATATAACTAGGCATTTAATAGATAATATGTGACTGGGCCTGCGATAATAGGGCATGTGGGCACATGATTTTTGCCTACTTTTTCACACTTTCATCACTCATAACGTTTTGTACCATTATGCTATGGCATTACAAATTTCAGCTCGTAATAAGCATTTAATTGGCATCATGATGCAAGTTACAGAATGCAAATATACTATTCTAGTACTGAGATATGACCTGTACAGTGATCGGGTGTAGTTTGTGCCCACATGCCCTGTTTTCGCAGGCCCAGTCACATATGTTTTCAAGATGTGAGTTTTTAAATGCTTTAAATTAAGTAAAAATTGTTCATATGTATAGCTTCAATTGGAACTAAACTGTATTTTATACACTACTTTTGTATATATTGCTGCAAAAATGTGTGAGTACGTTCATGCCAATGCTATCAAAATGTACAAGATGCTAACATAAATAGTTTCAATTTAATTCACTTACATCTTGCAGTGAGCGGTATGACAAGTCAGCACTGTATAGTAGAGGTCATGAAAGTACACTCACCCACAATGTTGCAACAGATTTTCCTCTCCACAAAAGGTCCCTAAAGCATTCAACATAATTCAGGAAGGAGACAGTGGTCACTCGAACTGTGTAGTCACATATAAAGATTGTGTAACTTCCTAAAGTATTCAGATGTATAGTGAAACTAAAAGTTTTGATTTAAACGATAATGAAAATGGGACATGAAAGGATAAACATAATGCATGTACATAAGATTAGTTCATGTACAAAAATATATAGCTACGTAACTGCATATTTTTATGTCTCAAAAATGAAATTCTGTTCTGTGAATGCTATCTCACTAGGGACCTGTGAGAAGGCTAAAGCCTGTGAATACAGGGAGTTAGAAACATGTAACTAAAGCATTGAAGAATGCAGAAAACAATCCCTGACCCAGTAGTGACTTGATCCCAAGAGAGTACGTATATATTATTGTGTGTAAATTACTGGCATTATTGAGTTATACTATTTTTTCTTCAATGATAAACAATGGCACCATAGCTATGTACAATAATATGTAACCATCGGCCATTTGCCTATTTCATGCAGCACCTGGTAGACCAATATCACTTTTAGTTGCATAATTTTATCATGTCAATTTTCAGTGGAAAGTCCACCTAGTAATTACGTACCTATATGTGCACATGGCTAATTCAATCATACAAAGTGTCACATCATACACTGTTGCGCCACTCCTACACCGTTGCACCACTCCGTGTTGCAACATACAAAATATGGTGAGTATAAAAAGCACATCATTGTCTCCAGAGAATCACATCTACCAGTACAATTTAAATGTACTTGTATCAGTGAAGGAAAGGAATATGGTGTTCTCCTTGCTGATATTTTTGGCAGTTCTGGCTTGTTCCAATTCACTGCCATTCGATGATTATGTCCCTCAACTACCGGTGTGTGAGAAGATTGATCAATGTTCTTGCGACTTCACTATTCAACCTGGGTTTGCAGAACCAATTGATTTACATAGTTTGTTAGATGGACATAAGCCAACATTTGAAACTAAAGGAAGGTCTGAGAAAACAGGATTGGAATACACATTTTACTACAACCCATGCTTGAATTTCTCTGAATATGGCTGTAAAGATGCTGGTATTTGTCGTAGAAGATTTGGAGCAAAGTCCTGCAACTTGGCCAATCTTAGTACCGTCGATTTTGTATATAAGAATGCTACTGGATCTGTGGTTGCAAGTTACAAGTCCAAAGTTGATGACAAGCATATCACATCAGAAGTGGAGCTGGTATGTGATCAAAGTGAATATGATGGAAAATTTGAGTTTGTTGGAAATCCCAGTAAACTATTTTATAAGTTTAAACTCACCCATCGATGCGCTTGTCATGGAACCTGTCCACCTTCCAGTCCTAAACTTGGTGGAGGTGATACTCCACCGCAGGCATGATTGCAGCAACTAGCCAGAGCACTAAATGTGCCGCGGATACAAACTGGACTGCCTCTGTAGAACATTACAAATTATATTAACCACACAGTTAGGCCAATTATTTTGTTTACATATAGCGTACACATTTTTTTGATTCGTGCATTTTGTTATTTTCAATGTGACAATAAATTATAGCATATGTCTCATTCAAGAAAAGGCACAAGTGTGGAGCAGACATCTGCTCCACTCTTGGCATTAAGTGAGAGCAGTAACAGTGAAGTATTAGTGCATCTTCAAACGTTTAAATGTTTTATCATCAAAATAGTACAAGTGACTGTACAGCTGTAGCCTTGTTGGGATCTAATGGTGTTAGGGCATTAAATACTTCATCCTCAGAAATATCAATAGAAATAATTATGGTTAGTAGCTGAGGTGTCTAATACATCATCATCACTTTGGGTATTAATGTTGCTGGTAGCTAGTAGTTCTAAATACTGTATAGAAAAACTTGTTATATAAGGAGGCTCTAGCATAATCATCTGCAGCAACAGTGCCATCATATGAAACTGATGGTAGTAGAGCATCAGACTTGCTTACATTATATGTGGCTATTGAACACTGGGAAAGTCATAGCAATAAGATTTTACATATTCTATACATGCATACCATTCAATTATATTTGTTGGTCGCCATTTTAGATGTAGCCACAACTAATATTATTATTAAAGTTAAAATTTTCCTACCTGGTTCTTCAGTAATTGCTGTCTCAGTGGATCACATGAGAAGACTGTTGATCTTCTGCTTACTAGGCATATAGAAGGTGCCATATTGCCATTGTCGACTTATTTTTCACTGCAGGAGTTAGTAAAGAGAGTTGGCTATGCCTGCATATGCATAATGGCTCTGAAGCTTTATAGGACTTTACAGCTCACACCTGCCCCACAATTTACCTGTCACATTATGTATTGATGTTGCAATTTGTTTCTTGATGAATGTTGCTTTACCAGAAGGTATTCACTTGTCCTACCAAGTTGCTGAGAAAATCAACTACCAGTTACTAAGTAATACTAGTGACTTTACACTTAAGATTCAGGAAATGTGGCAATAATATGTTTTAATGTTTGCAAATAATCTTCAGTATATATTAGGTAGCTAATACTATACAAAATTATACTCTCTATGATTTTAGCTTTCATGTCTTTTGGTTACTAGCCAAGTAATTCATAACTCATGCACATAGACACTTTTTATCACCCCACTATATAGTGACCCACTATTAGCTGAAAGCAGCCTGTACAACAGGGAGTCAGCTACAGAAACTTGACACTAAAACGTTTTTGCTGGATGCAGAAAAATCTGATAGTGTGACTTGATCCACAGGCAACTTGCAATCAAGGCAAGTGTCCAAGGAGCCATGCATGTGCTCTTTGTGTAATTTACACTTTGTGTACTTTACACAAAGAGTATCTAGTTTCGCTAGGTCATCTGACTACTTTAATAGTTACAGACAATTGCAAGCTACACAATCACCACATGTGACTATAGTTTGGGTGACTGCTCCTTCCTGAATGTCTGCTGAATATTTCAGGGACCTTTTGTAGAGAGGTATAGTCTGTTGCAATATTTGTGGGTAAATTTGTACTTTGATAGACAATGGCTAATACAATTTGACTATTCCACCATATGATGTGTTCAGGTGACATCAGTTGAATACACAGTGTATTGTGCATGATACAGCATGAGAAGGATTTGTGATATCACCCTACCGGGGCAAAAATTTTATAAATAGTACCTTAGTTTGTCTTTTACTTATAATTATGTTGCAATGTAACCTTTTTTATCAATAAAATAATTATGTAGTATATAGATTTATTGTATATTACAGTAGCAAAGTTAACACTACAATAAGATGAAAACAAGGGAAAGAAGATGCAAATATTTTTGTTCAACTTCATAATCATTCATTCCACTGTAAATCTCAGCTTGCCACATGTCTTATCAACAATTCTAACATTTGACTAAAGTAATTGCTTGAGTACTATCATATGCAATTAGCAATAGTACATATTATAGGTTTATAAAATGCGGGTAGAATGTATTTGTTAAATGCTTAAAAGTAAAATTTGCTCTAATAGATACATGAACGTAACTTTAATTTGGAACTACATTAGCTATAATACATATATTACATGTTGCTACATAAATGTGTACATGCATACGTATGTTCATGTCAATGCTATAAAAATGTACAACATTGAGCAAGCTACTGAAATACATTGTTTCAATTAGGCAACAACCAGTATATGATATAAATTCAGTCAAAATGACTTGGTGAGACATCTTGCAGCGAGTGCCATGGTGTAGTAAACCAGCACTGTATAGTGCAGGAAAACAATAACACTGTGTACATGAGTAGTATTATTGTACTTGTTTTTCACAGGCACATAGACATGCCTTACAACAGTCATGATGTAATACAGAAGATGGTGCCTCTGGTCCTGCCCGTATACGTATGTGATGATGGATCGGTGCAGTCGCCCATTATTATCACAAGATGAAAGTACACTATACCCACAATATTGCAACAGACTACCTCTCCACAAAGGTCTTCAACAGACATTCAGGAAGAAGCCTGGCAGTGGTGATCCAAACTGTGTGATGATTGTGCAACTTGTCTGTAACTACAAAATAGTCACATGACCAGAGTATATGTATAATAGTATTATGGTATAAAGTTAAAAGTTTTAATTTAAACAATAGATGAAAATGGGGCGGCTTGTAGGCATAAAAAATATTGTGTGTTCGTAAGATGATTTCATGTACTAACATAGCTACACAATTTTTGTGTCTCAAAGAAACTAATGAATAGAATTACAAAAGTATATTGTATGTGTAAATCGCTGTTATTATTGATAGCTAATATAACATTGTTACATGCAATCTCTTCTCATGCATGCATGCAACTCCCAGCTCTTAGTTTTACTATTACAGAGAGGACTATACATGGCACTGTTGCCACTGTACGATGTACTATCACCAATGGCACGTCCATCACACACTCATAATTGAATATTTCCATGCATTGTCTACTTTGTGTACACTTGTGCAACAATGACTTTACTATTCCACCCTGTGTGTGTTTTTTTCTTCACGTGACACAATGATAAATACTGGCACTATAGCTACAATACATAACCATTGGCCATTGTTCTTTTACTGAACAATGTCATGCAGTACCTAGCTGGCCAATCAAAACTATTGTTAGTTGCACATATACAATTTTATGATGTCAATTTTTAGTGGAAAAGTCAACATAATTATAGCAATGTACCACGTGCATAGTGCAATCATACAGAGTGTCACATGATATACACTGTTGCACCACTCTGTGTTGCAACATACAAAATATGGTGAGTATAAAAGCACATCAATGTGTCCAGAGAATCACATCTACCAGTACAACTGCACTTGTATCTGAAGGGAAGGAATATGGTTTTCTCCTTGCTGATATTGTTGACAGCTCTGGCTTGTTCCAATTCACTGCCATTCGATGATAATATCCCTCAACTACCAGTGTGTGAGAAGGTTGATCAATGTTCCTGTGACTTCATTATTCAACCTGGGGATGTGGAGCCAATTAATTTACACAGCTTGGTAGATGGACATAAGCCAACTTTTGAAACTAAAGGAAAGTCTGACAAAACAGGATTGGAATACACATTTTATTACAACCCGTGCTTGAATTTCTCTGAATATGGCTGTAAAGATGCTGGTATTTGTCGCACAAGACTTGGAACAAAGTCCTACAACTTGGCCAATCTTAGTACTGTTGATTTTGAGTACCAAGATGCTACTAGATCTGTGGTCGCAAGTTACAAGTCCAAAGTTAATGACAAGTATATCACATCAGAAGTGGAACTGGTATGTGATCAAAGTGAATATGATGGAAAATTCGAGTTTGTTGGAAACCCCAGTGAGCTATATTACAAGTTTAAGCTCACCCACCGATGTGCTTGTCATGGAACTTGTCCACCTTCCAGTCCTAAACTTAGTGGAGGTGATATTCCACTGCAGCTGAAGGTTGAGCGTGATTGCAGCAACTAGCCACAGTACTGAATGTGCTCATATGAACTGGACTGTCTGTTGAACATTATCAATTATATTAACCACACAGTTAGGCTGATTATTTTGTTTGCATATAGTGTACACATTTTGATTCATGCATTTTGTTATTTTCAATGTGACCATTATAGCATAAATCTCTAATGTCGATCATGTCATCATTCAAGAACAGGCACACAAGTATAATTTCCAGCTGGAGCAAACATGTGCTCCACTCTTTACACTAAATGATAACAGAAACATTGACGAGGTACTGTGTATCAGTATATCCTCAACTTCTGAATGTTTTATCATCAGAACAGTATGAGTGACTGTTCAATTAGAGTATTTTGCTGTGTGTTCTATTAGAGTAATTGAACAGAATACTGAACCTTGTGCACAGATTAGTAAGGATTATAAAGCGTACACAGGTGTGCTATACTCTATATAGTTCATGGAGGGAGTAACATGGAGACTCCATCCAATGACACCTCAGGGTCTCCAGTTGCAGTCAACAGTAATCTTTAAATTTATCATGACCAGGTATAGTTTGTGTGGTCAAGTGATTGTATAACATTTTCACAGGTGTCTACAAGGTATAGTGTGTCTGGTGTATCTGAAGAGAAAGTAATGGACATCAGTAATATTTTAATATATCATTCATTTACATTGAACACCATATGCATCTCACAGTTTCCACTGTCAAGCAAAGGTGAAGTCACAGATGGAGTATGCATGCAGCCTATATAAAATAATGATGTTGAGTTGTGCATGTGTTGTGTAATATCTGGAGAAGGAACCATGGAGCTATGCATGCATGCAATAGCATTTTTCCTATCGACATACATATGTACCCAGGGTGTCAACCTCCTTGGCCACACAACACACTGCAGTGTGTCTTGTAGTGGAAAATTAAATCCATTGGTGTAATACATATATGTACAAGTGGAGTAATGTTTTATAGTTTCAATAACTGATTACATATTTACTGAGGAATTTGGAGGCATCAAACATGGATGATGCTACATATCTGTGAAGTGTGCAACCTGGGCAAGACAAATGAGCATGATGTGAAGGTTAACTGATTTGTGCAAAACTGTGGTTTTCACAAATAGATGCTGTGGATATAGCTATATCCTGAGAAACCTGAGAAACAACTACCTCCAAGGTAAGTTATATATACAACTTTATAAGTGATATTATCAGTGGCTACCTCAGTGATGATGAGCAAATATACAACAATTCAGCTGACCATAATTTATTTTTAATTCTTTTGCCATTCTATTATCTTTGCCACTGGCCTCATTATGACTATCATCTATTAAAACTATCGACTGCACGAGTATGCAAAACTTAAAAAATCATTATGTATTTGATTGCCAAAATACTGTAGAAATATGTATGCTGTGGTTAGTGGACAGACAGTACAGAGGTTGTCGGGTATAGCTTGGTGCAATTGTGTTATGCATGTGTAACAGAGATAGTCAATGAAATTTACTTTCTGTGCCATTGGCTATATAAATAAGTTACACATAACAGAGGCATGGAAAGAGGAGTTTCTGGAAACCCCAATCTGAAATTTGTAGGCTTTCATTAGAAACACCAACTGTCAAAGTATGGCAGCAGAATGGTACAGAGCAGAATACAGGATTAATCTCATCAGAAGCAGATAAAGGTACAGTAGGTACAGACGATTGCGGAATCTATGCAACACAGGAAGTCAATGGCAACGTGAGCTTGTTACGTAATTCGGAACCTTTTCAAAGCAAATGGATCACATTTTCGGTTTTCGCCTGACGGTTTTTGTTGCAAAGATCGCGCAATCGTCTGTCTATATACATGTAATCACAAGTAAAAAAATGTTTATAAATACCGGAAGTGCACAGATAAATCATAGAGATCCATAGCAGAAGGCTATGGGGTGCCGTTTGTACCAAAATTGTACAAAAATGCCTTATTTATAAACTATAACCATACTTTATAAATCAATGCACTACTTTATAAATCATGAACATATACTTTATAAATCATATGCATGATTTATAAACCATATACTTGATTTATAAACCATATACCTGATTTATAAATCATTGACATACTTTATAAACTATAACAATGATTTATATAAATTATACATGTGATTTGTAAACTATAACACTTATTTGTAAAGTATAAGCACTGATTTATAAATTATAATATTAATTTATATATCAATATACTACTTTATAAATCATGTGTATAGTTTATAAATAATACACATGATTTATAAATCAATAACATACTTTATGAACCATACATGCATAATTTATAAATCATCATTATGATTTATAAATTGCACATGTCAGATTAATAAATCATAAGTATATTTTACAAACCATCATCACGAGTGACTTAGTTTGGTTATTGTTGTATTTTATAAATCATTGTCGTGCTTTATAAATTTAACACATACTTTACAAATCACATGTACAATTTACTTTTGTAAACTAATACTATGATATATAAATCAATAGTGTAATTTAGTAGCCATATGTTGTTGTTTAGTATCAATAGTTATAGAATTCATATCAATATTGCTTAGATGTGCATCAAATGGAAAGCATTTGTGGCATGTGATCCAGCACAGGATTCAGCAAACTTAGTACAAGCTTTGGCAGCTGTTGTGAACACTTGCACTAATGAGAGCAACCCAGCAAAGTGGAGTATCACCATTACCAATGCCCCTGTCATCGTCATGGGTAACTCCCCTGCCAGTAATTCCACTAATTATGCTACTCTTGCTGGCTACTCTTACACGGTGTAGGATTTGGGCTCAAGCCAGTCAGTGACAACAGTGGCATAATTGGTGACAACAGTGGCATAGTTGGTGGGACCACTGGCAGGGGCATTGGTAATGGTGATACTCCACTTTGCCAGGTTGCTCTCATTAGTGCAAGTGCTCACAACAGCTGCCAAAGCTTGTACTAAGTGTGCTGAATCCTGTGTTGGATCACATGCCACAAATGCTTTCCATTTGATGCACATCTAAGCAATATTGATATGAAATCTAACTATTGATACTAAACAACAACATATGGCTACTAAATTACACTATTGATTTATATATCATGGTATTAGTTTACAAAAGTAAATTGTACATGTGATTTGTAAAGTATGTGTTAAATTTATAAAGCACGACAATGATTTATAAAATACAACAATAACCAAACTAAGTCACTCGTGATGATGATTTGTAAAATATACTTATGATTTATTAATCTGACATGTACAATTTATAAATCATAATGATGATTTATAAATTATGCATGTATGGTTCATAAAGTATGTTATTGATTTATAAATCATGTGTATTATTTATAAACTATACACATGATTTATAAAGTAGTATATTGATATATAAATTAATATTATAATTTATAAATCAGTGTTTATACTTTACAAATAAGTTATAGTTTACAAATCACATGTATAATTTATATAAATCAATGTTATAGTTTATAAAGTATGTCAATGATTTATAAATCAGGTATATGGTTTATAAATCAGGTATATGGTTTATAAATCATGCATATGATTTATAAAGTATATGTTCATGATTTATAAAGTAGTGCATTGATTTATAAAGTATGGTTATAGTTTATAAATAAGGCATTTTTGTACAATTTTGGTACAAACGGCACCCCATAGAAGGCGACCAAGCATTTATTGAAATGTATTATAGTGAAGTATATTAATTCCCAGAAGCTGTCAGCAGATGGATGCTGTGCCTCCAAGATACCTGTATCTGTGACACACCATACCACCTTCCCTTTCAAGAATGGATATACACTTGCATTGTAATTATACTTCATAATTGACTCTAAAACAGGTTTTTTTCTGAAAACAGGCACCACCAATTATGCTGGCATAATTATAAACATAATAAATGCCAGAATCATCTTGCAACTGATGATATTCCTAACTGCTCTCATAGAACTTATTAGATA
Organism: Dysidea avara; assembly: GCF_963678975.1. NCBI lineage: Eukaryota > Metazoa > Porifera > Demospongiae > Dictyoceratida > Dysideidae > Dysidea > Dysidea avara. Next base: position 17,118,346 of record NC_089283.1, on the reverse strand, counting down.
GTTGATGTCAATGTTTCAGAAAAAGTCATAGGTCTATGTAACGAATTAACATCTAAAATTAATACCAGGACCAGTAAACCCTTGTCATTGCTCAGCCATTAAACACAGGTACACTACCTATATTGATTGGAATATTAAGAATGGACTTACGTAAAGTCACTAACTATCGTCAAGAGGGAATCTTGCTATCATCCTGTAAGTTGAACCTAGCAGGTGTGCAAAATTCTTAAAATCTGTCATACATGATAAAACATATCATTTTCTGGTCATTTGTGGAGCACTATGCATGCATCAACATGGCTTTTCCAAAAATATATGTTGTTGAACAAATGGAAGACTGCTTTGGATAATGGTTATGGAGTATACAACCATGCGCTTCATATATATGCAAACGTATGAAGAGTTCAAGGGAGATGGACTCGTACCACGTGTATTTATAATTACATGGGTGGAGTTAATCAGAAGGATGCCCTACCTAGGCCCACTACCACTGAAAATCTAGTTACACCGTGTATAAATGACATTTCAGACAAAGTAATTTAATCAGTTTTGCAGATGATATTAAATTATTTGCTTTCATCTGTGACACAACAGACAGTCAGCAACTGTCATTGGATATAGACTATGGACTACATTGCCAAGCTGAACTTTAATAGTGAGAAATGTTGATTAAGTATGTGGGAAATATTACATACATAGACAGTGCTAGAACAATTATCACAAGGTGGTGGCTAGTTATGCAAAGTACAAGTGAGTACCCATTGGTGGGGATAGTACTAATGATTCATTTTATCCTAAGAGCCATCAATGAAAATGTGAGTGCAGACACTGCGTTTTTCGTATGAAAATTGTAAATTGAACCCTGCATCATGAACCACCACAGTTAATAAAGATAGCCCATGCTGTCAAAATTCCAATAGAGCACTTAATCCAATAAATCACCAGGAATAAGGAAAAGGAACAAAAGTCGAGAGTCGAGAAAGTCTGCATGTTAAATCCAAACATTCCAAACTGCTAATCTCTCAATCATTTGGATTTGGTACACATGGTGATATGAATAATATGGCATAGCTACCAATACATATACAATTGTGTTGTTAAGTTGCAGTTGTAATGTCTCTGTAGTTACCCTTGCTATACAAGTAAGAAGCCTTTTAAATGCATTCTGAAACTGTAGTATTTGTCCTTTGTGTTGTATGACTTCCTGAATGATTTATTTTAATTTATACACAAACAATATTTGCACAATAGAGTAGTATGGTATTGCAACAAAAAATGGTTATGATGGCTGGGATTGAGAACACTGTATACTTAATTAAATGGTCATTTTAATGGAGGAGCAACCTGTATGTATATCTTGCATCTACATCTGGATCAACATTTTGCTTCCAGAAATTCTATACTCAATCAGGTCCTAAAATTTATTCAGTAGAACTGTGGGAAAGAGTACTATATTACAAATATGTGACCACAGTATGTAATTATTCTTGAATATGTAGATCTGTTGCTGCTGCTGCTGCCGCTGATTATCACTCCTAGTGAATTCTATACAGCAAGTAATCCTGAATGGCTGAATTATTATTTTTCAAATACATAAATCAAAAATGTGTACAATATGTACAAACAAAACAGTCAGGCCTAAATGTGTGCTTAATGTTGAACAGACACTGAAAGTCCTATCAGGTAGCTAGTTTCTATGGGAATGTTTGAATTGTAGCCATGGTGGAGCATCATCCTCAACAAGTTTAGCAGCTGGACATTATCCAGGACAAGCACATTGATGAGTGCATTACTTTGAACATATTATGCAGCTCAGTGGATTGCTCAGTCCACTCTAACTTTCCCTCATATTCACTGCGGTCACATCAACTCCACAACTAACACAACATACTAGTCACCAACCTTAGACTTGTAATTTGCGAACACATGTACAGTTCTAGAATAGTTTTATACACTCAAAATCAAAGGTGGTAAGACTTGCCATCCTCTCCATCTGTCTGAGTAGCTATTTATGCACCCATGCATGGTCAGTGAGATTCAAAGCGTACGTAGGTTGCTGAAAAAAGTGCATGTAGATCTCCTCTGGCTTAGCAATATCCCCTTTAGTTTCAAATAATAGCTTATATCCATTTCCCAAACTATGTAAATTACTTTCCCAGGTTGAATAGTAAGTCACAAGAACACCGATCAATTTTCTCACACACTGGTCATTGAGGGGCAACCAGAACAAGCCATAACTACCAAAAATATCATCACAGAGAACACCATGATTCTTTTCTTTCACTGGTAAATGTGTTTGTATGATGCAAAATCCCTGAATGGAGCAACTGTATATCATTTGAAGGTATGCACAGGGTCAATAATATTTCAGAAAAATTGTTGTCATAGATATTGTGGTTACTACAAATTAAGTGAGCCATTTAGACCAACACTGTTTGCACGCAATGATATATCAGTATATACACCCTTAGCCCTCAGGCCTGCAGTTCTTGTGCTTCAGGTGTATATGTCAACAAACTCCCTCGCAGCCATATGCACTGGAAAAGTTATAACTACAAGGTTTTACCTATTCTATATATAGCATTTAATTATATTTGGTGCATCATCATAACAAAACCATTATATATATAGTGACAACCAATAAAACTATATATTAAAGTTGGAATGTTTTCAACCTGGTTCATATAATGGCTGTCTCAGTACATCACATGAGGAGACTGTTGATCTTCTTGGTATAGAAGGTACCATAATGCCATTGAGCGCTAACTTGTTCTTCAATGAGAGGTAATAAAGAGATTTGGCTATCCCATGGCCATAATGCATAATGACTCTACTAAGCTGACTTCACAGCTCTAATAGATGGACATCTACCACACAATTTACCAGTCACATTACGTGTGTTCAAGGAACAATTGTTTCTTGATGAATGTGCCATATTAAAGATAGTCACTTGTAAAGTTACTGAGAAATATCGACTACCAGTTATTGAGAAATACCATGCATGACTTCAAACTTAAGGTCTTGAAAATGTGGGCACTGGCAATAATAATATTTTAATTAAAAAGTACGTTACAATCTCAGTTCAATTTGTACCTGTGCATTGTACATAATACATTATTAACTTGCATCTCAGCTGCTGAAGAACATGTATATACGTAATATGTAACTAATCCTATACAAAATCATGTGATTTTTAGCTTCGTGGTTTTCGGTTACTAGCCAAGTAGCTATCTCACAAACTTGTGCACATAGACACCTTTTACTATGTATATAGTGACCTACTACGTAATAGGTGAAAGCCTGTACAAACACTTGTCAATAAAACTATTCAAGATAGTGTGACCTGTTCCCTAGACAACTTCGCAATCTAGACAGCCAAACTGAAAACTTTTAGTTTCACCGTAACAGGTCATCTGACCACTTTATAGTAGATACAGACAATCATCAAATGTGACTACTACACAATTTGAGTGAGTCAGAGTGACCACTGTCTGCTTCCTGAATGTCTATGGACAATTTATGTTGAATACTTTAGGGACCTTTAATAAACAGGTAGTCTGTTGCAATATTGTGGGTGAAGTGTAAACAGTGGCTAATAAAATTTGTAAATTCCATCACATGACAAGTTCAGGTGACACCACACACATTGAGTAGTCTATGTGTGTGTGGGAGTATCACCCTGGGTAAACATCTTGTAGGTCTTTTAACACTACTTTATCACTAAAGAAATGAAATACCTAATAGATCATTAAACTACCATAAAGAAAAAGAAAAACTTTCTGTTCAATTTCAGTAATCATTAATTCCACTATGGATCTGCTTCCATGTAGCTATCTATATGTCTTATCAACAATTCTAACATTTGACTAAACTAAAATGAGTACAAATGCATGTGGCAATAAATGCATATATGTTTTCAAAATGTGGGTAGCACATATTTGTTAAATACAGTACTTTGAACTAAAATTTGCTCTTGTGTAACTTTATTGGAGATAAAGTATAATTATATACTAATTTGTGTATGTGACTGAATTTTGCCATATGGGTACACATGAAATAATTAGACTTTTCATGTTAGTGGGTTGCTAGAGTAGGACACAGTTTACCCCAACACAAAAGGTCTGGCCATGCAAGGCTATAATATTATATTGTTACAAAAAATGTGTATGTACAGTACATTCATGCCAATGCTATCAAAATGTGCAAACTACTGAAATATATTTCAATTTAATATACTGTTGATACATCTTGCAGTGAGTGGTATGACAAGTCAGCACAGTATAGATTAGGCAAACAATGACACTGTGTATGTTTAGTATATACTGATTGTTATTTTGCCTGATCAAGCACATAGACATGCCTGACAACAGTGATGATGTAACACACAAGATGGTGCTGTCCATAGCTATCATGATCGATGGACCTGTGTAGTTGAACTGTGAGAAGATATGTGGAATTCTACAAATTGTGTTAGACAAGATGAAAGTACACTTTACCCACAATATTGCAACAGACTTTCCTCTCCACAAAAGGTCTCTAAAGCATTCAACAGACATTCAGGAGACAGTAACTATATAGTCACATGTGATGATTGTGTAACTTGTGTCTGTAACCACTAAAGTAGTAAGATGGTCTGTGTATAGTGTATAGTGAAACTAAAAGTTTTGATTAAATAAACATGATGAAAATAGGGAATGAATGTAATGTATGTGCATAAGATTATTCCATACAAACCTATATAGCTGCATATTGTTATGTCTCAAAGAAACTAACGAATGAAATCATTCTGTTCTATGAATTCTGTCCCACTGTGGCCAAGACCCATGAGAAGCCTGTGAATACAGGGAGTCAAAGCCTGTGAATATAGAGAGTCAGACTCAGAAACATGTAACTAAAATGTGAAGAAGGTAGAAAAAATCCCGACCCCAGTGGTGACTTGATCCCCAGCAAAATTATTTGTGTGTAAATCACTGTCATTATCAATATTCCTGCATGCATGCCTTGTACTATATGTAGTGTATGTATGGTTCATCACTGCAAACTCTCCTCATATACATGTGACATGTCCTCTTAGTTTTACAATTACATGGGAGGTCTATACAATGGGCACTGTACATGCATGTACAATGTATTATCATATAGTGTCCATCACACACTTACAATTGGATAGTACTTCCAAGCATTATCATAATGAGTCCTTGATGTGTGAGGGGGGCTTCCCCTCAGAATGATATCACGCCAAAATTTGGAGTGCATGGGGCTGGAAACCGTGATAGAGATTGATATACTCTAATAGAATGCTCAAATACCCTAATTATTAGGCTAATAGAGCAGTCAAGGCCTTCATAAAAACATGTTGCTAAAAGTAGCTTTAAAAAGAGGAAAGAAGTTGCCTGCCTACATCGGGAATCAAACCAGGTACCTCTTACTTTAAGAGTTGGTGTCTTACCACTGTATCAAGTGTTTTCAGGTGGCTATAGGCTGTTTTGTACTGCTTATCAATGCTATATAATTATTAACCCTGTAGTCAACAGCTAAAAGCTTTGCCAAAAAAACTTTTTAAACTGGCAAATAGCCTGTTTTAAATAGTTTTGACTAAAAGTTGGTGTTTTAGTTAGTATGCTTTAAACTGTACCTATAAAATTGCTATAAGTTAATTTTGGTGAACTTTGAGACATTGTGAAAGCTAAAAATAGCTACAGCCCCCCTGCTGCCAGAGACACTATACTCCAGTCAGCCCCCCCTCATATCAACTACTTCTTCTGCCACTGATTGGTATATACTTAATTTTACAATTCCATCTGTGTGATAAACTAACTTTTTTTCTTCATGTGACATAATGATAAACAAAGGCGCCATAACTACTTACAGTGTGTATAACCATTGGCCATTGATTATTTACTGACTAATTTCATGCAGCACCTGGCCAACCAGTGTCACTTTTTTAGTTGCACAATGCCAATTTCAGTGGAAAATCCACATGTAGTAATTACATACCTACATATGTGCACGTGCCTAATGAAACCACACAAAGTGTCACATGATATGCACAGTTGCATCACTCTGTGTTGCAACATACAAAACAAGGTGAATATAAAAGCACATCAATATCTCCCGGAGAATCACATCTACCAGTATAGTGTACTTGTATCTGAAGGAAAGGAAGATGGTGTTCTCTTTGCTGATATTGCTGGCAGTTCTGGCTTGTTCCAATTCACTGCCATTCGATGATTATATCCCTCAACTACCAGTGTGTGAGAAGGTTGATCAATGTTCCTGTGACTTCATTATTCAACCTGGGGATGTGGAGCCAATTAATTTACACAGCTTGGTAGATGGACATAAGCCAACTTTTGAAACTAAAGGAAAGTCTGACAAAACAGGATTGGAATACACATTTTATTACAACCCGTGCTTGAATTTCTCTGAATATGGCTGTAAAAATGCTGGTATTTGTCGCACAAGACTTGGAACAAAGTCCTACAATTTGGCCAATCTTAGTACTGTTGATTTTGTGTACCAAGTTGCTACTAGATCTGTGGTTGCAAGTTACAAGTCCAAAGTTAATGACAAGTATATCACATCAGAAGTGGATCTGGTGTGTGATCAAAGTGAATACGATGGAAAATTCGAGTTTGTTGGAAACCCCAGTGAGCTATACTACAAGTTTAAGCTCACCCATCGATGTGCTTGTCATGGAACTTGTCCACCTTCCAGTCCTAAACTTAGTGGAGGTGATATTCCACTGCAGCTGAAGGTTGAGCGTGATTGCAGCAACTAGCCACAGTACTGAATGTGCTCATATGAACTGGACTGTCTGTTGAACATTATCAATTATATTAACCACACAGTTAGGCTGATTATTTTGTTTGCATATAGTGTACACATTTTGATTCATGCATTTTGTTATTTTCAATGTGACCATTATAACATAAGTCTCTAATGTCAATCATGTCATCATTCAAGAACAGGCACACAAGTATAATTGCCAGCTGGAGCAGACATGTGCTCCACTCTTTACACTATTAACAGAAACATTGACGAGGTACTGTGTATCAGAGTATCCTCAACTTCTGAATGTTTAATCATCAGAACAGTATGAGTGACTGTTCTATTAGAGTAATTTAACAGAATACTGAACCTTGTGCACAGATTAGTAAGGATTATAAAGTGTACATGGTGTGCTATACTCTATATAGTTCATGGAGGGAGTAACATGGAGACTCCATCCAATGACACCTCAGGGTCTCCAGTTACAGTCAGCAGTAATATTTAACTTGACCATGACCAGGTATAGTTTGTGTGGTCATGTGATTGTATAACATTTTCACAGGTGTCTACAAGGCATAGTGTGTCTGGTGTATCTGAAGAGGAAGTGATGGACATCAGTAATACCTTAATATATCATTCATTTGCATTGAACACCATCTCGCAGTTTCCATTGTCAAGCATAGGTGAAGTCTCAGATGGAGTATGCATGTAGCCTGTATAAAATAATGATGTTGAGTTGTGCATGTGTTTTGTAATATCTGGAGAAGGAACCATGAAGCTATGCATGCATGTGATAGCATTTTTTCCTATCGACATAAATATGTACCCAGGATGTCAACCTCCTTGGCCACATAACAACACACTGTAGTGTGTCTTGTAGTAAAAAAATTTAATCCATTGGTGTAATACAAGTAGAGTAATGTTTTATAGTTCAATAACTGATTACATATTTACTAAAGAAATTGGAGGAATCAAACATGAATGGTGCTATGCATATATCTGTGAGGTGTGCAACCTGGGCGAGACAAATGAGCATGATGTGAAGGTTAGCTGATTTGTGCAAAGCTGCGGTTTTCACAAGTAGGTGCTGTGCATGTAGCTATATCCTGAGAAATCTGAGAAACAGCTACCTCCAGGGTAAGTTAATTATATATACAACTTTATAAGTGATATTATCAGTGACTAGCCCAGTGATGATGAGCAAATATACAACGATTCAGCTGACCATAATTTATTTTTAATTCTTTTGCCATTCTATTATCTTTGCCACTGGTCTCATTATGACTATCATTTATTAAAAATACCGAAACTATTGAATGCATGAATATGCGAAACTTAAAAATCATTACTTATTTTGATTGCCAAAATACTGTAGAAATATGTATGCTGTGGTTACTCTCTGTGCCATTGGCTATATAAATAAGTTACACATAACAGAGGCATGGAAAGAGGAGTTTCTGGAAACCCCAATCCAAAATTTGTAGGCTTTCATTAGAAACACCAACTATCAAAGTATGGCAGCAGAATGGTACAGAGCAGAATACAGGATTAATCTCATCAGAAGCAGATAAAGGTAGGTATACACGTAATTAGGCCTGTGGGAATTATGCTCTGAATTTAAATCATTATTCTATGCTGAATTTCTCCTAAAATTTCATCAATATGATAATTTTTATTCTTTTTATGCTTCTGATTTATCATTATTCCCTACTGAATTACAATTATAATTAGTTAGTATATTCACCAAAACATAATAAAACAGTCTAACACATGAAAAAAAGCAAAACACTGCATAGTTACTAATTTCTTATGTAACTGTCAATAACTGCATTATTATATACATATAATTTACTTTTTCCCTTGTGGTTTTACAGCACAAGTGCTGAAGGTCTGTAGGACACCTGGTCCTACAGCCTGCTCTTCATTAACAAACAAACACATTAAGTATGGTTGAAAAGTTAAGAAAGAAGAAAAGCATCCATGACTGGACCTGGGCAGGTTCGAACCTGCAGCCATCCAATTTGCTCATATAAGTAAAGGTCGATGACTATTATACTCCGGCATTAATAAGGACACCTCTGAACTTTGCTGCTGGGAGTAGACAGAAGACTTCGACAGTGAAAAGACTCACTCGAATGCTGCTGATAATAGCTGCAATGCATTGTTTTCTGTTACTTAGTTCATCTGGTGTTAGTTGAATGTGCTGATTATTCATGTATTATTCTCATTATTCGTAATATTATCAAATTATGCTAGAATAATTCCAGCATAGCTTCTGCAATCAAAATTATTCTGGCATAATTCCCACAGGCCTACATGTAATCACAAGTAAAAAAAAATCTTTATAAAGATCCGAAGTACACAGATAAATCATAGAGATCCATAACAGAAGGTGACCAAGCATTTATTGAAATGTATTATAGTGAAATATATTAATTCCCAGAAGCTGTCAGCAGATGGGTGCTGTGCCTCCAAGACACCTGTATCTATGACACACTATACCACCTTCCCTTTCAAGAATGGATATACACTTGCATTGTAATTGTATTTCATGATTGACTCTAAAAACAGTTTTTTTCTGAAAACAGGTACCACCAATTGTACTGACATAACTATAAACATAATAAATGCCAGAATCATCCAGCAACTGATGATATTCCTAACTGCTCTCATAGAACTTATTGGATAGTTGATGTTAATGTTTCAGAAAAAGTCATAGGTCTATGTAACAAATTAACATCTAAACTTAATATTGCAGGACCAGGTGAATTACATCCATGGGTTCTTGTAGTGGTAGTATATCTATATAAACCCTTGTCATTGCTCATCGTCCTGTAAGTTGAACCTAGCAGGTGTGTAAAATTCTTAAAATGTATAAAACATATTATTTTCTGGTCAGTTGTGGAGCACTATGCATGCATCAACATGGCTTAATATTGTTGAACAAAATAATGGAAGACTGCGCTTTGGATAATGGTTATGGAGTGTACAACCATGAGCTTCATATGCAAATGTATGAAGAGTTCACAGGTAGATGGACTCGTACCATGTGTATTTATAATTGCATGGGTAGAGTTAATCAGAAGGATGACCTACCTAGGCCCACCATCACTGAAAGTCTAGTTACACTACTGGATAAATGACATTGCAGACAAAGTAATTAAATTAATTTTGCAGATGATATTAAATTATTTGCTATCATCTGTGACACAACAGACAGTCAGCAACTGTCATTGGATATGGACTATGGACTACATTGCCAAGCTGAACTTTAACTGTGAAAAGTGTTGATTAAGTAGCTATGTGGGAAATATTATATACATAGACAGTACTAGAACAATTATCACAAGGTGGTGGCTAGTTATACAACAGTAGAAGTGAGTACCCATTGGTGGGGACAGTACTAATGATTCATTTTATCCTAAGAGCCATCAATGAAAATGTGAATGCAGACACTGTGTTTTTCGTAATCGTAAATTGAAGTCTGTATCATGAACCACCACAGTTAATAAAGATTGCCCATGTCAAAATCCCAATGGAGCGCTCAGGCCAATAAATTACCAGGAATAAGGAAAAGGAACAAAAATCAGGGGTCGAGAAAGTCTGCATGCCAAATCCTAACATTCCAAACTGCTGATCTTTCAATCATTTGGATTTGGTACACATGGTGATATGAATGATATGGCATAGTTACCAATGCATATACAATTGTGTTGTTAAGTTGCAATTGTAATGTCTCTGTAGTTACCCTTGCTATACAAATAAGAAGCCTTTTATGCACTCTGAAACTGTAGTATTTGTTCTTTGTGTTGCATGACTTCCCAAATTATTTCTTTTCATTTATACATAAGTAATATTTGCACAATAGAGTAGTATGGTATTGTAACAATGAAATGGTTTTGATGGCTGGAATTGAGAACACTGTATACAGTTAATTAACTGGCCATTTTAATGGAGGAACAACCTATTATATCTTGCATCTACATTTGGATCAACATTTTGTTTCCAGAAATTCTATACTCTTAAAATTCATGTTTTTACTCAGTAGAACTGTGGGAAAGAGTACTATATTACAAATTATGTGATCACAGTGTAATTATTCTTGAATATGTAGATCTGCTGCTGCTGCTGCTGCTGGTGGTGCTGGTGCTGCTGATTTATCACTCCTAGTGAAGTCTATACAGCAAGTAATCCTGAATGGCTGTATTATTATTTTTCAAATACATAAATCAAAAATATGTACAATGTGTACAAACAAAAGAGTCAGGCCTAAATGTGTGCTTAAAGTTGAACAGACACTATCAGGTAGCTAGTTTCTATGGGCATGTTTGAATTGTAGCCATGGTGGAGCATCATCCTCAACAAGTTTAGCAGCTGGACATTATCCAGGGCAAGCACATTGATGAGTACATTACTTTGAACATTATTATGCAGCTCAGTGGATTGTTCAGTCTACTCTAACTTTCCCTCATATTCACTGTGGCCACAACAACTCCACAACTAATACAACATACTAGTCACCAACCTTAGATTTGTAATTTGCAAACACACGTACAGTTCTAGAATAATTTTATACACTCAAAATCAAAGGTGGTAAGACTTGCCATCCTCTCCATCTGCTATTTACACACCCATGCATGGTCAGAGACTCAGAGAAATTCAAGCATAAGTTGTCATAAAAAGTGCTCCTTTGTCTTAACAACATCCTTATTTTGGCTTATGTCCATCTCCCAAACTATGCAAATTAATTGGTTCCACATCCCCAGGTGGAATAATAAAGTCACAAGAACACTGATCAATTTTCTCACACACTGGTCATTGAGGGGCAATCAGAACAAGCCATAACTACCAAAAATATCATCACAGAGAACACCATGATTCCGCTTTTCTTTCACTGATACAAGTAAAGTTTTATTGGTAAATGTGTTTGTATGATGCAAAATCCCTGAATGGTGCAACTGTATATCATTTGAAGGTATGCACAGGGTAAATTATATTTTAATTCTGCCAGAAAATGTTGTTGGTGTATGTATATCATAGATATTGTGATTACTACAAATTTAGTGAGCCATTTAGACCAACACTGTTTGCACGCAATGATATATCAGTATATACACCCTTAGCCCTCAGGCCTGCAGCCCTTGTGCTTCAGGTATATATGTCAACAAACTCCCTCACAGCCATATGCACTGGAAAAGTTATATATAGCTACAAGATTTCATCTATTCTATATATAGCGTTTAATTATATTTGGCGCATGATCATAACAAATCCATTATACGTATAATGACAACCAATAAAACTATATATTAAAGTTGGAATTTTTTCAACCTGGTTCTACTAATGGCTATCTCAGTGGATCACATGAGGAGACTGTTGATCTCCTTGGTATAGAAGGTGCCATAATGTCATTGACCACTAACTTATTCTTTAATGTGAGGTAATAAAGAGAGTTGGCTACCCTATGGCCCATAATGCATGATGACTCTACTAAGCTGACTTCACAGCTCTAACAGATAGGCAGCTACCACACAATTTACCAGTCACATTATGTATGTTACAAGGAAAATTGTTTCTTGATGAATGTGCCATATTAGAGATAGTCATGATCACTTGTAAAGTTACTGAGAAATATCGACTACCAATTATTGAGAAATACCATAGAATGACTTCAAACTTAAGGTCCGGGCACTTGCAATCATAATATTTTAACTAAAAAAAAAACACATTACAATCTCAGTTCAATATGTACCTGTGCATTGTGTGTATACATCATTAATTTGCATCTCAGCTGCTGAAGAACATGCATGTATAATAATTATTATATAAAAATGTACCTGACAAAATCATATTTTTTTCTGTGATTTTAGCTTTCGTGGTGTTCAGTAACTAGCCAAGCAGCTATCTTGTGCACATAGACATCTTTTACTATGTATATAGTGACCTATGCTATGTAATAGGTGAAAGCCTGTACAGGCACTTGTCAATAAAAACTACTCAAGATAGTGTGACCTGATCCCTAGACAACTTTGCAATCTAGACAGCCAAACTGAAAACTTTTAGATACACAGGTCATCTGACTACTTTTAGATACAGACAATAATCAAATGTGACTACTTGAGTGACCACTGTCTCCTTCCTGAATGTCTATAGATAATTTCAGCTGAATGCTTTAGGGACCTTTAATAAACAGGTAGTCTGTTGCAATATTGTGGGTAAAGTGTAAACAGTAGCTAATACAATTTGTAAATTTCATCACATGACATGTTCAGGTGACACCACACACATTGAGTAGTCTATGTGTGTGTGACACAGTATGGGAAGGATTTGTGGTATCACCCTGGGTAAAAATATTGTTGGTCTTTTAACACTACTTTATCACTAAAGAAATGAAATACCTAATAGATCATTAAACTACCATAAAGAAAAAGAAAAATTTTCTGTTCAATTTCATAATCATTAATTCCACTATGGATCTGCTTCCATGTAGCTATCTATATGTCTTATCAACAATTCTAACATTTGACTAAACTAAAATGAGTACAAATGTATGTGGCAATAAACGCATATATATGTTTTCAAAATGTGGGTAGTACATATTTGTTGAATACAGTACCTTGAACTAAAATTTACTCTTGTGTAACTTTATTGGAGATAAAGTATAATTATACACCAATTTTGTATATGTGACTGAATTTTGCCATATGGGTACACATGAAGACTTTTCATGTTAGTGGGTTGTTAGAGTAGGACACAGTTTATCCCAACACAAAAGGTCTGGCCATGCAAGGCTATAATATTATATTGTTACAAAAAATGTGTATGTACAGTACATTCATGCCAATGCTATCAAAATGTGCAAACTACTGAAATATATTTCTATTGTTGATCCATCTTGCAGTGAGTGGTATGACAAGTCAGCACTGTATAGTTTAGGTAAACAATGACACTGTGTATATGCTTAGTATTATAATGATTGTTATTTTGCCTGATCAAGCACATAGACATGCCTGACAACAGTGATGATGTAATACACAAGATGGTGCTGTCTGTAGCTATCATGATCATGATGGAGCTGTGTAGTTGAACTGTGAGAAGATATGGGAAATAATATGTGGAATTCTACAAATTGTGTTAGACAAGATGAAAGTACACTTAACCCACAATATGACTTTCCTCTCCACAAAAGGTCCAGTAACTACATAGTCACATGTGATGATTGTGTAACTTGTCTGTAACCACTAAAGTAGTAAGATGGTCTGTGTATAGTGTATAGTGAAACTAAAAGTTTTGATTTAATAAACATTATGAAAATAGGGAATGAATGTAATGTATGTGCATAAGATTATTCCATACAAACCTATATAGCTGCATATTTTATGTCTCAAAGAAACTCACAAATTAAATCATTCTGTTCTATGCCTAGGGTTGAGACCCATGAGAAGCCTGTGAATACAGGGAGTCAGACTCAGAAATATGAAATTAAAATGTGAAGAAGGCAGAAAAAATCCCAAACCCCATGATCGCCAGCAAAATTATACTTGTGTGTAAATCAATGATATTATTAATATTCCTGCATGTATGTAGTGTATGTATAATTCATCACTGCAAACTCATGTCCTCTTAGCTTTACAATTACATGGGAGGTCTATACAATGGGCACTGTACATGCACGTACAATGTATTATCATATAGTGTCCATCACACACTTACAATTGGGTATACTTCCAAGCATTATCATAATAAGTCCTTAGTGTGCATTGGTATTATAGACGGTGGATCAAATACCCTAATAGAGCAGTCAAAGCCTTCATAAAAATGTGTTCCTAAAAGTAGCTTGCAAAAAAAATAAAAGAAGTTGCCTACAGCGGGAATCTAACCTTACTTTAAGAGTTGGTGTCTTACCACTGTATTAAGTGTTTCCAGGTGGCTATAGGCTGTTTTGTACTGACTATAAATGCTATATGTTCATCAACCCTGTAGTCAACAGCTAAAAGCTTTGCCAAAAAAACTTTTTATACTGGCAAATAGCCTGTTTTAAATAAAAGTTGGTGTTTTAGTTAATATGTTTTAACTCATATCAACTACTTCCTCCACCACTGATTGGTATATACTTAATTTTACAATTCCACCACTGTCTCTCTGTGTGATAAATTAACATTTTTTCTTCATATGACATACAATAATAAACGATGGTGCCATGACTATGTATACGTACAGTGTGTATAACCATTGGCCATTGATTATTTACTGACCAATTTCATGCAGCACCCGGCCAACCAGTATCACCTTTAGTTGCACAATGTCATTTCAGTGGAAAATCCACATGTAGTAATTACATCCCTACATATGTGCACGTGTCTAATGAAACCACACAATGTGTCACATGATATGCACATTGCATCACTCTGTGTTGCAATATACAAAACAAGGTGAGTATAAAAGTGCATCAATATCTCTGGAGAATCACATCTACCAGTATAGTGTACTTGTATTTGAAGGAAAAGAAGATGGTGTTGTCTTTGCTGATATTGTTGGCAGTTCTGGCTTGTTCCAATTCACTGCCATTCGATGATTATATCCCTCAACTACCGGTGTGTGAGAAGGTTGATCAATGTTCCTGTGACTTCATTATTCAACCTGGGGATGTGGGCCAATTAATTTACACAGCTTGGTAGATGGACATAAGCCAACTTTTGAAACTAAAGGAAAGTCTGACAAAACAGGATTGGAATACACATTTTACTACAACCAGTGCTTGAATTTCTCTGAATATGGCTGTAAAGATGCTGGTATTTGTCGCACAAGACTTGGAACAAAGTCCTACAACTTGGCCAATCTTAGTACTGTTGATTTTGAGTACCAAGATGCTACTAGATCTATGGTTGCAAGTTACAAGTCCAAAGTTAATGACAAGTATATCACATCAGAAGTGGATCTGGTGTGTGATCAAAGTGAATATGATAAAAAATTCGAGTCTGTTGGAAACCCCAGTGAGCTATATTATAAGTTTAAGCTCACCCATCGATGTGCTTGTCATGGAACTTGTCCACCTTCCAGTTCTAAACTTGGTGGAGGTGATATTCCACTGCAGCCAAAGTGGAGCATGATTGCAGCAACTAACCACAGTACTGAATGTGCTCGTATGAACTGGACTGTCTATCGACCATTATAAATAATATTGTATATATTAACCACACAGTTAGGCTGATTATTTTGTTTGCATATAGAGTACATGTTTTGATTCATACATTTGTTATTTTCAATGTGACCATTATAGCATAAGTCATCATTCAAGAACAGGCAAATTAACAGTTGGAGCAGATATCTGCTTCACTCTTTATGCTAAATGATAGCAGAAACAGTGATGAGGTATCGTGTATCAATGTATCTCCACTAATCCAAACTTCCGAACATTTGTTTGTTTAAAGGGAGACTGTTTCAGTATAGAATACTGTTTATCATCAGAACAGTACAAGTTACTGTTTGGTTAAAGTAATTTAGCTGTGTGTTATATTAGAGTAGTTTAACAGAGAGTACTGAATCTTGTGTACAGATTAGTGAGCATATAAAGTGTACACAAGTGTGACTAATTTCTGTACCCTATATAGTCTACTGAGTGGGTAACATTGGAGACTCTATCCAATTATACCTCAGGATCTCCATTTGCAGTCAGCAATAATCTTTAAGCTGATCATGCATGACCATGTATAACTATATACGTAGTTTTTGAGATCATGATTTGTTCAATATTTTCACAAGTATCTACAAGGCATAGTACATCTGGTACACGAAGAAGAAGTGATGGACATCAGGAATTATGCTATACCTAGGAAGACAGGCTGTGGGAATCTGCCTCTGACAGGCATACAACTCAGTACTGTCAGCATTGATAGGATTCAGTATGGTCACTAGACCCCTACCCCAAAATTAATATATATTTATAACCAAAGGTGCATGTATAGTAAGTACCATACATCAAAGAGTCATCCCATACTTCCACAGCTGGAATCCTTCCTAGAAATTAATTTCATTCTTTACACTCTCTTCTATGCAGCCCCTGTCAGTGCTCCTGCAGTCTAGCATATGCATGGAGGTAGACTGTGAGTAATCTGTAGCGGGGCTAGTTACTTTAGACAAGTTGACAACCTCTTCTCATTTTTCAAATTTCATGATTTGAAATATTTTTCATTGCCATAATGGTCTCATGCCAACGCAGCCAATTTCAACAAGCAGTGTAGCATTGACTCATGAATCCCAAGTGATAAAGTTCAGCAACTATTTGTTGGTACTCAGGCTTATTCTGATGCACAGCAATAAGGTCAGTATGAAAATTAAATGGGCAGGTGAGCAGACAGTTTCCAATTCTTCATTATACACAACAATATCAGGCTGGTATGGGCATACCAGTAAAGCAGGAGCAATTGTGATAGGCTTAATGTCATGCATGAGGGTGCTTTTATTTGGATAGCTAGCTATATATAGTTTAAATCTTATAATAAAAACCCTGTCACAACCAGTATAGGGGCCGCGCTAATAGCCAGTGGAAATATTATACTCTAAAGAGCAGTTAATAACCAAACTGCAGATTTTGACCTACTAAGTTAGTGATGCAATGAAGAACCCGGTCTAAAAATGTGAATCATTTCTGATCTTATTACAGTAGATATTGAACAAGTGGCTGTGCATGCATACATTAAGGAAGGGGCTAAAGAAAGGGTAGTTGTCACTTGTCCGTGACTTTAGGCTAGCTAGTTGTAAATCATGATGGGGCTATAACTAGTTGTGTAAAAGTCAGACTGAAATGGCAATCATCCTGCACCACAGATCAGTAACTATAAAATCCATGCTGCAGGAGGGGGGGTTGATGGGGTTCCAGAAACCCCCTTTGAAATTTTAACTGGTAGACTTACAGCAGGAACACCAGACTTAATAGCACAACTGAATATACAAATATACATGGGAGCAGGGCATAGCTACAGTGTAGTAGGAACCTTATATACAGCAATTCCTCACACTGCTCACTGAGAGAACGAGGTTACATATTGAAAAACCATTGCAAATTGAGATATTCTAATAGAGCAGTCAGGTGTATTCTAATACAGCAGTCAAACTACTCTAATAAAACGGAATATAATTTTCAAATCTAAGAAATTTAAAGAAGTCAATGATTTAAAATACTGATTTCTATTTTAATTGGAGAAATTTTATATGTAGCCATTAGGATATTATATATTACCTGACCAGCTACATATAGTTCAAGTGATTAACATTTAAGACTTAAAGGGATCCAAACATATATTGTAAACAGTTTATCATCCATGAAATCATGAATTTTGAAGCATTTTAATTAATCATGTAATCTGTCAACAGCTAGGGGCTGTGCCCCCAGACCCTCTAACTCACTACCAAATTTGAAAATCATCTTGGAAAAATCCTGGATATGCCCTTGTGTTGTGCAGCTAGTTATGTGTACATTTTAAAATTTCATTTGTGAGTCTACCATTGGATCATGACTAAAGAACCCTCAAGACCCAATCTCATAGCCTTTTCTCTTTGTGATCCATGGTTTGCTACCTTAAAATGCAATCTAATTTAATTTTACGTCATAAAATACATGCATGCTAATCACTGAGTTAAATTTTAAACATCTATTTTCCAAACCCAACCTTGTAGCTTTTATAGTATATTGTAGTACTTTTCCTTTCAGTTCACTGTTTCCTTAAAATTGCTTCCAGATAAATATCTCTAAATCTTCTCACCATTAATATTTAAAAGTGCAACATTTGGTTAAAAATTTGACCTTGTGATAGCCAATATACTGATTCCTATCATGGTGCATGCCCCCCCTTAAGCTTGGAGCATGCTACAGATGAAGAGTGTGCAAAGTGAGGACTTTTTTCGGGTTGTAATTACTCCTCCGTCTCTTCACTATAAAATTGCTTCAAATCACAAAATCACATTTGCTTGGTATCAGCCATGTGCAGCCAGCCGTAGGCATCCAGCCGGGGGGGCAAGAAAGGCTGGACCCCCCAGCCCATGCTATACTACAGGTATGTATGAAGTCAGCCGCTCACTACTCCATAACCTAATATCCAAAGAGATTATTGCCAGGTAACAAGGCTTCTGGTGATGGTCAGACAACAGACAAATTCCTGACAAATAGCCCATTATCTGACCATAATTGGATTTAATTTGGCAGGAGACATTATGTCCTTTCAAAGATTAGAGTTGGACAATATATTGTTGCTATTGTGATAAAAGCATGAGATGATAACTGTATCGAGGCTATTTTTACACAGTGTGATATATCGTGAAAAACTTACAAAATGAAATACCAGTAATGTAGCTGTCTTTCAAATGTAGCAAATTACATTTAATATATGGTTGTATCACTTGTATGTAATTTTTATAGCTTATATAATTAACGGCTGTTTTTGGGATGGATACAACAATACGAGACAAGTGGAACATGATGAGCTGGCTTCACTGCTGTTTAGCTTTTTCCTTTTGCAATCAGCCATTATGTGCATCAGGCTAGGGTTGTAGTTCCTCCTCCAGTCATCCCCTTAAGGGTCATATACCAGCCTCAGTCAACCTAGCACTGGCCACTGGGGGAGGGACGCCTCGGGGCTGTTTATATAAGCATAATAAGCCCCCTCTTCTTTCTTCTCTTCTATCCTTTGTTCTGTAGGTTCTGTTGTTTTAGTTCTGTAGGTGTAGGTATAGGCAAAACCCATTTAAATAGAACATCTTAGCTTAGAGTTACAGTGTGGTGGATGGGTGCACCATTAAGGCTGGTTCTTCTATCCTTAAAGAAAAACAATACAAGACAAAGAAAACTTTTACTTATTAATATTACATGGTTTTTCTAATTTGCATGTAGTTAATTCGTGATAATATCGAATATCGTGATAAATACATCCATGATATATCGTGGTGCACTTTTTCAATATCGCCCAACCCTATCAAAGAGTAAGGGGAAGCCTACACTGTCAGAGCTGTGCATGACTGTTTATTCTGCTAACAGTAACTACCAGTTGTTAGGAGATGCTACATTGCTGCAAACCAAGGGAGGCACCATAAATAGCAGCTACACAACAGTTGTGTGGCTATGACAAACTCAGGCTACTTGGCAGCACAACAGGCAGAGTGCAGGCATCTATACAATGTATCGCACAGTCAACTTTATGTTTGTCTGACCAATTGCAAGTTTGTCAGGAAATTTGCCCTGACACTTAGAAAAATTCTTATCATAACCCCTGAGGTAACGAATGTAAGATCCAGATGAGCTAGATGATAATAGATTAACAGTTTGACTTTACATTTTGTTTATTGCATCTAATTTATGTAAGTAATTGAATCGGTGTACAGGCTTCTAAGCCTCAACCCAAATCACATCATAATCATACATGTAAGCATAATATATTATACCCCACAATGCATATGGCTATATACGGTAATTCAGTTGTATGGACATTTATGGTTTGCACATGCGAACTCCGTTTGCAGGCTAGCTTCAGTCTGACTTGTGGGCTGAAGCGTGTAATGATGTGGGGGCAAGGATCAGAGGCTAATAGGATGTGATGTCTATTAGCCTATATAAATACTTCACAATAATAGCAATTGGGTTATCAGGATGAGACAGCACTCACTGCATTAGGTAGGGTCTGGTGACAATGCTAAAAGTTTTGGGCCCTGGTTTTCTTTTCTGATCACAAAGCAATTATAACTATAATCTAGAATGACAAAGATGGCCTGTATATACACTTTATATGGGTGTGGTACCAATGCACCAATAATAGCATGCACCATTTGATGAGATTTAACAGAAGTTAGCAAGATTTACTTCAAGATGAATTTACCTGAATTGCCATAAAATAATTAAACACATTCAAAGAGGTACCGAATTATCTATATAGCCACAATAATCAATACTTGACATTAAATGTACAGCAATCTAGCTGTTATATTGTGTGGTGGATAGAAAACCATCAGTGAAAGAATTCATCAAAGGAATCACAGAGTTCTTCTTCACTGATGCATGTATCTGTATCAAAGTCAGCAGTTGTCAGTACATCCGTGTCAACTGGAACATTCTCAACTTCGACATAACACCAAAAAGGCAATTTCCACAAGGAAAGTAAGTTTGGGTTGTGTTCATACACATGCTCCACTGGATATGATCCCTGGACCAGTTTGTGGCTTCCAACAGTAAAGACGTTTCTTTTGTGATACTCCTTAGGAGTGCATGCAAGATCACAATGAACAAACTGGACACGATTCAGAAAAATATGAAAAGTCAGCAGATCAGGGGAATTTAATACAACGAGAGTAATGCCTTTACTAGCCATTGAGTTTATATTCAGAACTACATGAACTAGTCCACCATGAGCAGAAATTTCATTCATAAAGGCATCGGTAAGATCAGAGTCACTTGAATTCAAGTGTATCTCTTGTAAACTGCGGCTACAAAGTTCAACTGATGAGAGTACTTTTCCATTATTACACTTACAATTTAAAAATTTCAGCTCCTTACATCCAGTGACAACATCCTGCAAAGCCATGGGGTGAATATTAGGTATTATGCAGAATTCAAGTGAAGGAAAGTAGGCAAACAAAAGAGACTTTTTACTCTTCAAGTGATCACATGCCCTACAAAGTATAGTAAAATGTAATTCAATCGCTGTTAGATTTATCAATTTCTGGTACAGCTCTATCAGTTCTTGTTTATCACTAGCAGTAGTTGGCTCTGTAACACATGCATCTAATGCCAAATGGGTTAGTCTCATTCCACTTAGTACCTCCCAAAACATTACCTGGTTTTCTACCTCTGTAACTCCCATGATGTCCAACCCTTTTAGCTGATTACAATGAGTAGCAACTAATCGTAGACCTTTTAAATTTGTTAAGCACTTCTTGCTGTATTGCATATTGAGTCGTTGAAGATTGGGACATGCAACAGCTATTTGTTCCAAGTGACCAGAATGCAAAGAACCACAACATGACAAATCAAAATGAACTACGCAATTGAAATTTGAAAGGCCAACATAATTCAAACTTACTTCTTTACAAGACTCCATAAATGCTGCCTTGTATATTGTCTGATCTTTATAATCACATTTAGTTAGAAATACCCACTCTTGCAAGCCTAACACTCCAAAGTCACTGGATTTCATTATTGGTAGAACAGCTTTTTGACCAAACTCTAACTGAAATTCTGGAATGGCAGGAAAGAGATCAAGAGATGTTGTATTATAGAATGTGAGGAAACCTGTATGCTCAGCTGGTGAGTCACTATTTAATCTCAACCACACCCTAAATAGTTCACTCACTAAAGTATCGTACTCTTGGTCAAATCCTGAAGTGGTGAAATTGATACGTTGTGGAACAAATCCTTTATAAATCCATTCTTTTATCCAAGCATATAATTGTGACACAAACTGGTTGTATAGTTTATCTGCACGCCTACCAATTATGTTCATATTCACATGTATTGTGAACTCTTTTATGTCAGTATCAAATGTCAATTTTAAAAGATGACAAGTCTGATGGTTCCACTGCATATCTAGCTTCTGTAAATGCTTCATGTGTCCTAAAACACTTCTTACTTGGTCAACGTCACATAATTCAGTTGTTGGTATGTTAAGTTCATTTACATTAGGACAGTAATCCAACATTTTCTCCAGTTTTAAGGGTGGCACATAATTAGGAAAAGACAGGACTTTTACATGTTCACCAAATGACTTTAATAGACTGTGTATACAAAACTCTACGCACTTACGATCCTCATATCTAGGCCATTCAAAGTTGCGCCATAATGATGGCGTGTCACACACACTTCGTAGCGCCTTCGAAACACATCTCAATCTTATCTTGTCCAGCACAGTGGGCAGAAAAGATATTATCAAAACCATCAACTCAACTGGCAGCAAAATAAACATTATTCTTGAACTAACCGACATTCGCATGCCACGTGCAAATACACAACACTCACGTGAGCCGTGCTTACGGAAGCAGGGGGAACTGTAGTCCCTCTCAAATAGATCTTGGAGGGGCTCAGCCCCTTCAAAAAATATCTCCAGCTATTGCTGAGCATTAGCAATAGTTGTGCTAGTTATATGCCAGTTATGCTAACTGCAATACACCGAGTTATCGAAATATTCTAATAGAGCAGTCACCCATTATCTATGGTCACCCTAATACATCAACAGTCAAAATATTAACTTTCACTGTTAAAATCATGCTCAGATTCATATTTACTGGGGGAGAGTATGTTCCAGACTTGTAGGTTATATTATATGCCACCCCCCAGGAAGTCTAGCTACACCCTTCACCCTGTAGAGAAATTAGCTAGAAAGAAGTCACACTTTAGAGAAAGATCAGCTAGAGATTCACCTTGTAAAGAGTTCAGCTATATTTCAAGTCACCCTGTAGAAAGTCACCTTATTGAAAATAGCCTTTATGCTTTTGAGCAGTGCTCATTCAATTATACTCGAGTTGGCTGTTTTATTAGAGTAGCTATCTGACTGCTGTATTAGAGTATAGTATAGTATTACCTCAAAGTGTGAATAATCAGCCATGAAACAATAAAATAATTGCATTGCACATTTTCTTGATGTAGTGTTCATGTTTTGCTGTATTTTTAGATTCCATCTATGTAGCCATTTGCTCATTTATCATACTATGACAGATTAAGACATCTAAACCTACCATCTTTTCAACATTGTAACAAAGGACCAGGGTGGTTTGATCTTGTAACAAATTCTCAAAGGAAACTACATATGACATAGATAATCATAATTATATTTACCCCATCCACTTCTACTGCATCAAGAGGTCTCACAAAGAAATTATTCAAGCATCGCACCAATTCATACACAAGATCTAATCTTTATTACCCCAATCTATTGTTGATTCCCCTTCTGTTAATGATCTTAAAACACTGCTGGACAGACATTACAGTATAAGTAATTGCTATATATTATTTTGATTAATTAGTATAGCAGCTAACTACGTCCTATATTATATGAACGTACAGGTGCAAGCCTTTGTAAATACAAATACAAATTTTTGACGTGAGCATTACACATTTAATTATAATTATTTTTTGAAAATCATAATTACACTGGTCCCTATTACAGGTATAATGATATGCTAGCCAAGTATGCTTGAACTTCTCAATATAGTTGGGTTGGCATATTATCGATGTGATATCATTTCATAACTTATCACACACAAAGCTATATATACACACAAATGATTCTTTCTCTTGTTCAACAATTCCTGTAGTATAAAGTAAAAAAAACAAGTTAATAAAGGAAGCCCCAAAGCCAGCATAATATGGCTAGCTTTGTGGCTTGCAATACAAAAGGAAGTGATATCTAAACCAAAACACCCAAGCTGTAAAAAAAATAGTGCGGTGGTGATTCTGGTGGAATGGCTGTGATGGTAGGCTAATGGCAAAAATTTTAATAACAACAGTTAAAGTGTATTTTGTGCTGAATCCTAGTAAAACTTGGAGAAGGCAACACAAATTCAAAATTGCCATTAACTTTTTGTCCTTCACAGCAATTTCTTGGCTGCCACTTTTGATTTTGCAACTTTTTTCATCCTGGCCTTTTGCCAGGGGCTAGCTGCACCTTTTTTTGATGCTTGAATTGGCTGTTTTGGTTTAGATTGACTATAGCGTCTATAGTTAACTACAGGAGTGATTACTAAAATGTTTTTTCTGTTACGTTGTATGGGTCATTCCCTGTCAAATCACCGAGAAATTGTAGGGTCACCTCTCGGATTTCAACGAAATTTGGTGTGTTTGTAGTACCTATGGTGCTCATCACCCATACCAATTTTTAGCCTCATACACCACATATTTTCTGATTTATGACCACAAATATTTTGAATATTTCATGAAAAATTGGTCTGTCTTGAGTTACAAAATCAACTGTAGCTCACCACTGTGTTACAGGTTTTTGCAATTGAATTCGGCGACTTTGCAATTGAATTCGTCCCGTTTGCAATTGAGTTCGTCACTTTTGCAATTGAATTCGTCCCGTTTGCAATTGAATTCGTCCCGTTTGCAATTGAATTCGTCGGTTTTGCAATTGAATTCGTCCCGTTTGCAATTGAATTCGTCGCTTTTGCAATTGAATTCGTCGCTTTTGCACTTAAATTCGTCCATAACAAGAATGGCAGCTGGAGCAAACATGAAAACATGATGTAGCAGCTGCTACAAGAACTTGTTCAAGTACAACAGTAGTAAACAACTCTTTATAAGGCAATAATTCTTCCTCTACAGCCTCTCCAACAACATTCCAAACTCTACTACGCCATTCGCGATGGGTGTGGTCACTCACGAGCAAGCTAATTAACTTGTCAGACAGCTATCAACTTCGCGTACTACCAACTTCAATTACCTTCTAGTGTCTCAAGTGTAACTCTCCAAGGCATAAATAGTTCATCTCTTAATGAACGGGTTGATTTCTTGGAGCCGTTTTGTTTATGACGAATTGTAATGCAAACGCGACGAATTCTATTGCAAAACCGACTAATTCAATTGCAAAAGCGACGAATTCAATTGCAAAACCGACGAATTCAATTGCAAACGGGACGAATTCAATTGCAATACCGACGAATTCAATTGCAATACCGACGAATTCAATTGCAAACGGGACCAATTCAATTGCAAAGGCGACGAATTCAATTGCAAAAACCTGTAATATTTTAAAATAAAATTTTCAGCAATTAAAGACTGTTAATTGATCTTTCAAGTAATCCATAAACTATGGGATATCAATTTAATTAAGGTTCAAAAAGGCTCCATTAAACACTTTAATCCTTAATTTTTCAAAAAGTGCTGCTTCACATTCTTTGAATTTTTTAGTAAATAATAATTAGGTTATGGTCTATTGTTGGTAAAATTTTTGTGGTGGGGCCACAATGGGTTCAAGAGATATAATTAAATATGTTGTGGTATGTAGTGGAATTTTGTAGTCTATTATTGCTATATGGGAGTGTACACCTCTAATAACCACTGCTGATAAGACCATGCCAACTTTGTCTTACACAATGAAGGTGTCCAAGTACAGTGCAACCTGTATTAGTGACCACCTGTATTGAAAGACCACCTTTGTGTTGAAATTTATTTAGTTGTATAGTTTTCAAATGCAGCCAGCTTATCAGTATAGCTTGCAAAGGCAATACAATGACCAGCTAATGACACCGTGTCAGTTGTTCAATTGAGCATGAAGCAACATACCTGCTACTTACTTTGGGTATTGTAACAATGAAGATTATTCAAGACAACAGGGATGTTGCTTTCAACTCTCACGTACAATTCATGGTACCAGAAAACTGCACTCTTGTGCTAATCTCAGATAGCAGTATGGAAATAGAATTTTACTCATAATCTGATGTTTTCAGGAAAGAGAGAGTTGCTCTAGCAAAGAATGAAGCTTCATCAGATTCGATTGCTGGATTTGTCACTTGTTGACAAGAAGAGAATCAGTGGTTAGCTTGTGTGCTTGAAGTTTGCAGTGACACTAAGGAAGTGAAGCTGACATTTCTGTATCCATATACGGTTCATCAAACACATTCAAGTACCCAGAGCCCCAGCATATCCACACTATACCAATGGATGACATTATAACTCTTGTAGATCCAAGGACAAGAAGTAGTTGTGTGTATTCTGACAAAAAGAAATGACTTTTGCTACCAAACAGCATGACACTGTATCACCACAGTAACAAACTTGTATTACCGGCATTCCTTTGTCACAGCCTGTTTATATATGCATACATTTAACTTGCAGTTGAATCAAAGAGTCTTGTGTGTCTGCGAACCTAAATCAGCAGAATGGGCTACAAGGTGTGAAATATTGCATGGGATATCTACTATAATACCACAAACACTGCTAGCTACCTATCTCATAATTCCGTAGAGACCCCACACTGAAACTTTTGTAACTAATAGGCAAATGTCTGACAAGTATCCACAAAAATTTCTAATCAGCACTTTTTGGTAGAGCAAAGGTCAAAGATTAGGAGACGTGGTTAATTATCAACTCCATCAAATTAAGCTGCTAAATATACAAATGAAAGCTTTTTCTTTGAGCTTTACAGTGGTGCAATTCATTTTAAAAACACCTAAGTTATGATGCCTTGAATGATCACAAGTACAGCAAAAATAGAGTACTAAATAAGCCATTTCTGGGAAGCCATACAAGCAAATGGGTGAAGGGATACATATGACCACTTGCAATACCCACACACCAATTTTGTCCAATTCTGAGGGGGTCAAGTGCAAAACTTTGGTGAACTGATATGGAATTACCCATACAGTAAATCCAATAGACGATATGCGTACCGTATATCTCTAATTCTCTCGTGATCCTCTTTACGTCACAACGGTGAACGGTGTCAGTGAGCTGAATGGCGGAAGGTGTAGAGTTGTATCGTTCGTGGACTGTTGATCAACTGAAGACTTTTCTGCGAGAGAGGCGGATACCCCTAACTGGAAACAAG
This sequence comes from Dysidea avara, assembly GCF_963678975.1. NCBI lineage: Eukaryota > Metazoa > Porifera > Demospongiae > Dictyoceratida > Dysideidae > Dysidea > Dysidea avara. The sequence continues at coordinate 17,091,053 of NC_089283.1, read as the reverse complement.
GCTGAACTGGTTCAAAAAGTTGCTGATGTTGTTTATACAGATAGATTAGAAGAGGAAATCGAGGCTACCGCATTTCAATGTGTCACGTATACAAGTCCACCAAGCTTTGAGCAACTGCCAGCTGATGGTTGGACAGGAGACGACTTTCCGTTAGTGAGGGAAGGTAATGTTACCGCATATCTTAAGGAAAAGGGAGGCTACACCAAGAATTTTCAAACTGGTGTTCGTTTATGTCAGTGTAGCCACTTGTTTGATTTGGAGATGGCAAAAGCTGATGACACTACTTTCACAAAAGCTAAATGTCGACCTACTATGCGGAAGAACCCTCCATTCTACTCTCTATTTACAAAGTTACAGGATGGAAGACCTGTAGCTGGAAATTGTAAGTGTCCTGCTGGGGAAACACAGAGTTGTGTACATATAGCTGCACTACTTATTACACTTACCGAGATCACTCCACAAGCATGCACAAGTGTGAGGTGTGCTTGGTCTAGGCCTACACAAAGTGGAAAGCCATCCTTTGTAGTAGACTTAGATTTTGGAAAGTCATCTGTTGATGGCTATGTTGCATTCACTGGGCCTGTTGTAAAAGTTGATGACTTGTTGCAACAGTTGGAGAGTGCTGGATGTGACTCAGGTGTCCAGCATTATTTTAAGCAGGAAGAAGAAAGGTCCTTGCAATCAGCTCCTCTACCTAGTGCTAATCCTGTATTAATCGACCCACTTGATAAGTTATCTGACATCGCTTCTATTCGAGATGTTAATGTCGATGATCTTGTTGAGGCGCTAAAGCCGACAGCTGAAGAGGTTGAGTTAATCCAAGTCATGACCATTGGTCAAAGACATAATCCATTGTGGTTAGATGCAAGACAGTGGAGAATCACGTCTAGCAATTTTGGTAGGGTTTGCAACAGAGCATTCCGACAATTGTATCCTCCTTCACTGGTTAAATCTCTGTTAGGAGATTATGGTATTCCCCACACAGCAGCACTGCGGTGGGGATGTGACCACGAGTCAAATGCTATACACCAATACATTCAGCAGAGTGGTGCTCAGGTTGAAGAATGTGGTGTATACCTGAGTGTAGAATTTCCTTACCTGGCAACATCTCCTGATGGAATCATTCCCCTTGCAAATGGAAAGTTTGGAGTGGTAGAGGTTAAGTGTCCCTATAAGCACCGAAATAATTCTATTGAAGTGGCTTGCAAGGACCCTGCATTTTGTTTGTTTAGAAATACCGAAAATGGCCAAATATCTCTCAATCGCCGGCATGATTACTACTTTCAAGTGACAGGTCAGATTGCACTCACAGGTGCAGAATTTTGTGATTTTGTGGTATGGACAGACGTAGACATTCATATTGAGCGGATTATGTTTGATGTTGAACTATGGACAGATATGAAGGATAAACTCTCTCATTTTTACTTCTCTACACTAGGTGTTGAAGCTTTAGATAGGTTATGTAATATGTAGTATTAATTTATATAAGGTTATGTGTGTTATTACGCATGGGTTATGTATACATGTAGTATTGATGGGTTGTGTAGTTCAATGTAAGCTAATTATTTTATGTCACTTGTAAATTACAATAAATGTTCTGCTATAAAGTACCAACTACACTTATTGTTGTACAATACCCAGAAAATAAAAAAAATACATATATATGTATACATTATAGCTACTTAATCAATTTTTGTTTCAAGTTACATAGTGCACCAGCTACAAGGACCATATCATCCACAATCTTCTTGTTCACTCTGTTGCTTAATGTTTCAGATAAAGCCTTGTACTCCTTTAACCGTTTGATGGCATTCTCCACTTTAATCCGTGCACTGGCAATTGTCCGAGAATTCAAACCTTCCTGTGCAGTAAGGCGACCTTCACTTAAGAAACTCGGAATGGTCAAAAAACATCTCTTCTGAGCAAAAAGATCCCGTGCATTGTATCCTTTGTCAGCAAGGATTCTTTGGCCTGGTTTCAATTGATCTAGTATCCCACTATATATAGCTATGCTCTATAGTAAACCGATCACTGCTGTTTCCAGAAAATCCGGGTGAAACATACACAAAAACTCCAGTAAAAGTGTCTATAGCTACTAAATACTTTACTGTGGTATGACTTTTATAATCACTGTATGAAGATTTCTGTGTAGCTAAGTTACTTGGCCTTTCAATAAAAATTTCAGTTCCATCAATAATGGCTACAGCATTGGGTAATAAATTGTAGGGAGGATCAATTGGGCCAATAGTTGTTTGTGGCCATCTAATAAGTTGTTTCAACTGAACTTTCAGCATTGGTATCCACTGATTTAGGATACGGGATACTGTGCTTTGATCAATATTAAAGCGAAAAGCTAAATCACTTTGCGGAAAGTTGTAACGAACCCTCATCATAACCAAGAGCAACTTTTGAGATGGATCTAGTTCATCACGTGCTCCTCTTTTTCTTACTGCAGGAATTATCCACGCTAAAAGACATTCAAATACCTTCCGAGGAAGGCCAGTGTACATTTGTAGTTTACTTTCAGTAAGTAGGCTCAAACTTAATCGCTGCACAGTGCTGTTGAAAGTCTCAAGTTTTTGTTTCAATGCCAAGTTCTCTGCACGTAGCTCACTGTTTTCTTGCTCTACCTGAGCACACCTGGAGACAATACTTGCAACATCAGGTGAACTAAGATCATGTGGTTGTGAAACAGGTGTACCACTTACTATCATAGCAGGTTCACAGCACAGCTCAGCATTAACCAGTTGAGTACTACTGGAGGCTGTACCTGGGTCTTCAGCATCAAGACCATGCAAATGTGATTGTATGGGAACAGTATCTGACTGAGTATCTTCAGTTCTATCAGTAAATTCAGTAGATTCAAGGTACAACTCAGCATCCAAGTCCAGTTGAGAAGTACTTGAGGCTGTACAAATATCAAGGCTTACACGGATAGTTTCTGGCTGAGTATCTTGCAGTGACAAATCATCAAGATCTTCATCCTGATATCCACTGGTTGTATCCTGCATATCTTCTTCCTCTATCCTAGCTTTCTTTGATGCTGGAGTGGTGCTGGGCTTCTTAAAATACACAGGAATACAAAATTTGTTTGTCTTGCTAGGACCCATGAAGTCCTCATAATGCACGTTGCAGATCACCGCGGTTGAAGAAGCTTTCCACCTGCTCTGTTCTGGGACCTTGTCTAGTAAGGTTGATTCTTTGTATAACAGCGCGTTTAATAGACTGGGGCATTTTGCTAATGGTGTAGAGTGTCACCAATTCGGGCTTGGGGCAACCATCAACCTGCAGCTGAGGGCATCCACAAAGACGATTTCCATCAATATCCTCCACACATCTTCCTTTCCTGTTGTGGCAACCCCAAACACAGCATTGTCGCTTAGACATCATTCGTCGTTGGTCTAGTTTTCAAGTTCAAAATAATCGCTCCGGTAGTCATTCACCGTCAACTTTTTTTTGTAAAATAATTCCGTTGCGTTTTTAGACCATGCATATGGTCTATTAAATAAATTGCAGCACAAAAGTGGTCTTTCAATACAGGTGGTCACTAATACATGTAGCACTGTACTTGGACACCTTCATTGTGTAAGACAAAGTTGGCATGGTCTTATCAGCAGTGGTTATTAGAGGTGTACACTCCCATATAGCAATAATAGACTACAAAATTCCACTACATACCACAACAAATTTAATTATATCTCTTGAACCCATTGTGGCCCCACCACAAAAATTTTACCAACAATAGACTATAACCTAATTATTATTTACTAAAAAAATTCAAAGAATTTGAAGCAGCACTTTTTGAAGGATTAAAGCTTTTAATGGAACCTTTTTGAACCTTAATTAAATTAGTATCCCATAGTTTATGGGTTACTTGAAAGATCAATTAACAGTCTTTAATTGCTGTAAATTTTATTTTAAAATATTAACACAGTGGTGAGCTACAGTTGATTTTGTAACCCAATTTTTCATGAAATATTCAAAATATTTGTGGTCATAAATCAGAAACTATGTGGTGTATGAAGCTAAAAATTGGTATGGGTGATGAGCACCATAGTACAAACACACCAAGTTTTGTCAAAATTCTAGAGGTGACCCTACAATTTCTCGGTGATTCGACATGGAATGACCCATATATAACCTCTATGTGCAGTAATGTGTCTGTGATCATGATTATTTGTTTAATGTAACCAATAAATTAAAGGTAGTATCATAATAGAATTGATAACTCATTATTGGTTGTATCAAGAGTAAACAAAGGAAGACATTATTAATTTTACTCTTGGCTGAGCTATTAGTATAGCGGCGTAGCCCCTAAAATTGGCAATATTGTGCACTTTTTCATAAAACCATGAAACTTTCCACATAAATAGTACTCCTCATGACATGTAATTTTAGATATAGTGCCATTGCTGAGTTGACCTTTGGTGACCTTTATGGCCATTTTTGTACAGAAAATTGATCATTTTTGTCTTTAACTCCCTGAGGCAGTAATTAACTTGGTAAAACATGGTACCAAACAAAAGATCTTGCCAATAGAAACAACTTGGTTTTTATTTGAAGTCAATAGGTGATTTCATTACAAAGTTATGATCATTTTTACTAGCTGAAAAATTTGATAAATTTACCTGTCCTCTAGGTGTAAATTATCTGTTGGCAGATAATTATGCATAAATTTATCAAATTTTGCAGCTAATAAAAATACTCATAACTTAAGAATGAAATCACCTATTGTCTTCAAATAAAAACCAAGTTGTTTCTATCAGCAAGATCTTTTGTTTGGTACCATGTTTTAACAAGTTAATCACTGCCTCAGGGAGTTAAAAACAAAATTGATTAATTTTCTGTACAAAAATGGCCGTAAAGGTCACCAAAGGTCAAATCAGCGATGGCACTATATCTAAAAATACATGTATTGAGGACAACTATTTATGCGGAAAGTTTCATGATATGGCTTTATGAAAAAGTGCACAATTTTTGGGTTGTGCCACTATACTATATATGCATAAAGCCCACAAAAGTTATTATAATGGTTGAAATTATGTTTCATGGTTCCCTGTCTGGTCATTTTTTTCTGCAATCACCATACAGTGACAAAGTTTATAATTATCCTGATGAAAGGATGTTATGTCTAATACTCATGTAATACTCATTACTCAGGATAAAAATTTCACTGGTATATAACTGTCAAAACCACAAAAGAAGCAAAAATTTCCCCTATACTGTATCACTGTGTACCAGTCACTCTATACTTATAAATATTCAGATCAGCCCCAGCCACAGGACACTTCCCACAACACTACATAACTGATTGCAACACATGTGATGTGATATGTCTAAATATAATTATATCTCATGCCAATTAAGATGCACTAACTTATACTGTTACTGTAATTCACCACATCAAAACTTCTACAAATACCAATAATAAAGAAATTTTGGAGAGTTTGTGTATAGGACCAGAAATATACAATTAACTTCGCACAGCCTAAGCCGGGGAATATATTTGCAGCCAGGAATTTTCAGAGGGGTTTAGCTTTGAGTTACTAATGTATACATATGTGGGGTCTGAGGGCACAGCCCCAATTGCTGCTAAAGAGACCTCAATGTTGCAAACAGATGGCATGCATGGTCATGTAATTATAATAGTAAATATCTCTCTAGTTGAATAGCTGGCATATACAAACAATAAATATAAATAAATTCTTGAGAGTAGTGCAACAGCCATCTATTGGCTGCCAACTTTCCCCCTATTTTAAAAAGCTGCACCATTTTATAAAGTTTGACTACTCTTGTAATAGATCAAGTATTTATTTTTGGATTAGCCTATGACAATTTTCTACATGTTGCAAAGTAAAAAAAAATGATACACTTCCCAACCAGAGAAGACTTCCAATACAAAAACAGACTGGAATTAAAATTGCATCATTCTGGTTTTAGTGTAATACGACTTATCCATAGCAAGCTACCAGCTTCCTGGATTTGGTCACACAAAACACTACCACGTGTTTTGATAGCTGCCTAAATAAACATTGCAATCAAAATAACTTAATATTATTTAAGTCACTCCTATATTGTATTCAAATTTTGGTTCTAACAGACATATTATAGTGAAGAATGACTGCTTGCTTTTAGTGATAAGTCACCATTGCCAGATTTTCTCAGTTGAATTATTTTCTCCCATTCAGCACTGGCTAGGCTGTGTGACTGGAAAATCGCATCTGGTTGAAGTAAGTACATTTGGAGCATACGGTACTGCACTACAAGTCTGTTGGCTTGATTGATATCACACAGGAAAGCCATTTTAGTCACCATTCCTCTCTTACCATGGTCAGTTTCAGCAGACATTTGTAAGTAAGTCTGAACTCTTTCAGAACTAACATCTGAATATAGCGACTTTTGTCTTGATGTAAGTGTAAGTAACATCATGTCTTTATCACTGATCACATCTTTTGGCAATTCCCATTTCTCTTCACTAGTTCTCAACTCAAAGTGAACACATTGATATGACTGTTCTACAGTGTCAGCTGACGTGTTGACGACATACAAAGTAGTTGCTGACTGTAGTAGTAGGCAAGGATAATGTCTACCAGTGCTGGAGATGAAATGAGCTTCTACTGACATGATGACACTGTTGTGGGGCATGCAGAACACTTTCCTACAAAGAAACAATGGTAATAATACATCTACATCTTGTATGTGTACGTAGCTCTTACCATATGTATTTGGTTGTAGTTGAGTTTTTAGTTGAGCGATCTTTTCTACATTCACGTAAGTCTGACACTCTTCTCTTCAACATAGTAGCTAGACCAGTTCCATGCATGATCCCGTGGCCAGTCTGTGATACAAACTCCATTGCTCCACCTACTGGTTTAGTTACTACTCCTAATAGACCCTTACCAAGGCCCACCACAAGTCCTCTGGCTGCAATAATACCTCCACTATCTTCAGATTGTTGCACGCTTTGTAGTGGCTGTTCAATAATCCCAGCTATAGCTCCAAGAATACTGAGTCCAAGGCTGGATGCTCCACTGGTAAAGCCAGATGTGATGTGAGTAGCTGGCCGATTTCTTCTGTTGTAGTTAAGGTTCTTTATGTGTTCCTCATCCATTGATAGCCGCTCCATATTTCTTGATAAGCTGCCAGTTATACTGGTCAGTGATCGCAATGCACCAGATGAAACTTGACGAACAAAAGCAACAGTTCCTTTGCTAATCCCCCAAATGAACAGGCTTGGACTCCTAGTTAGCCCTTCATATGGCAGAGTCACTAAGTCATATAATCCTGTTCCAACACTTCTTATCAGAGTACTAGGGCTACCTATTAGCTCAATAGATCCAACAACCCAACCAGCACGCATTATCAATGCAGTTGTATAGTGGGCAGCTAGTACTCGCACTACTTCAGGCCAGTTAGAGAAAATATCATTTAATGCATATTCGTTAAAGCTTAGTGGTGAGTCATCACATGACAGGAGAATCTTCACTGATACACGTGCACTTACATACAACATAACTGGTTTGATTTTTAAATGTGATATAACTAGTGGCCTGGTGTCTCGGCTAGCTTCAGCTAATACAGCAGGAGATATAGCACTTCGTGATACAATAAGTTGTGCAGAATTGTGAACTAACACACCAGGAATGGTGAATGACTGTACAAGAGATCTGACAAGGTTTAGAAGCTCATCTTCTATTTGAATTGTAATCGGTTCCATTGCCACATAGAGGTTGTGAATATGACTAAAGTCATGGGAGTTAAAGTCACAGCTGATCTGCAGGACAGGGGCTGGACTGGAAGCATAGAGACTTGTTCGTCTGTTGTGCAGATACCGTGTTATAAGCACTACCTCACATTCACACTGGTTCACCATATTATCTACTTGTAGAGTGCCTAATGTAGCATTAACCTTGCCTTTGCTTGATGACCCAATAGTGTTGTAAGACAAAGACAATTGATCGCAAGTGAGTCGTAACACTTCTTCAATGCAGGTGAAATCACCCATGTCATCTTCAACTTTGAAAGTTATCTGTGATACATCAAGTTCTAACAGACATTCTGCTTTGTTCACTGCAGGTTGGATTTGTGCAGGTGTGGGAATGGGAAGGGCTGGTGCCACACCTCCAGTTGGCAGCAGAGTAATATGATGCGTATTCTGTGTCTTAAAAGTTGTGATGTGTATCTCAGAACCACTGGGTAGTTCTAATAACACATCTTTCTCCTCTAGTGGATGAATTGGTTTAGACCAGGCTCGATCCTTAGTACACTTGAACACCAACTGGAGACTTTTTACAGACATTTTGAGTTCAGCAACAGCTTCATTATCATCATCTAACACCAAAGGGTAGGTCTTAGCTAGTGTGGGTGGCTCATAGGCTGATTCACAGCCGGGCGCAATAAGCAAAGGAACAGCATGAACACCCTTACTGCCAGCCTCTGTAACTTCAATTGAAGATTTTGTGAGATTTTGGATCAACAAACGTGGGGAAGGGTCCAGAGAAACAACTAGATAGTTGCAACCATCCAAAGCAAGGTGTGATGTTATTAGGGCAGGAGTTGACGTGGGGTCATCTTCTCCAAGTGGCAGAGCAAATGAATGACGGACAAACTTTAGTGACAAAGGCAGTGACCACTGGATGTTGCGACAGTTAGCAGATAAGCAGATGGTATTAGTACAGGTTCCAGATGTGTGTCCACAGTGCCAAAACAGCATTGGCCAGCTTTCTCCAACAGAAACCGACGACAGTGGAAACAAGTCTTCATAGGAATAGTCAGTAGCATGCTATAAATTTGAACAATCATAACTGTTAAACACCATTTACATAGATGCTTACCTTAGGTGCTAATTGTAAAGGACAAGCCTTCAATTTCCAATCAGTTTGGTTGAGCAAGACAAACTGTGGTCTTAGACAGATCACTGTAATCCCTCTATGTTTGGCTGCTACCACTTGAAATTCAGCTATCACTTTCTGTTATTAGTAGAAGACCACAGTTACAATTAAACCTTACAGTAAAGCCACTATTTAATAGCTACCTCTTTAATAAGACCACCTTATTATAGTGGCTGTATCAAGTACATCCCCAAAATTGCTATAGTATACTTCATGAGGTCATTAAGATCACCTCATAACAGTGGCCATGTCAAGTATAACCTAAGTGGCCTCACTCAGTGGCGGAGGAAGTAGTTGATATGAGGGGGGGCTGACCAGGGGCGGATCCAGACTTATAGAAAGGGGGGTAAAAATGAACTGAGGCACTGCATTGTCTCTGATTTGTTAAGGTGAGACCAAAAAAAAAAGAAAAAAAAAAGGTCACAGCCACCTGACAGTAGCTACCCACCTCACCAGCTATGCATTCATAGCTGATAAACTACATAAACATCATTACATAGCTCGCTACACACTGCTCTAATACTGTGACGGTTTTATTAGAGTGACTGCTCTATTAGAGTATCTCGATCTTTATCACGGTTTTCAGCCCCACTCCAAGAAGGATAATGTTGGCATGATATCAATCTGAGGGGGCCTAAGCCCCTTAGCCCCCCCCCCCCCCCCTTCTTCCGCCTATGGCCTCATTGACAAAGTTACCTTGTTATTGAGGACATACTATTTTTTGGCCCATACTTCTATCATATACAAAGTGATTTGGTCTACTTAACAATGATGATAGAATGTTAGCATGCATGACAATGGGGTTTCCATAAATAATGCAAAAGTAAAAAAAGTAGCTGATAAATGTTCCTACCATATCTGGTGAATGACACTTGACCAATACAAATGGTGATGGCTTGTTGGGATCATCATCATCGTCATCTTTGTCTTCATTTATTATTGCCAACGAGGACAAGTTAACTGTGCCGGACCACAGCTCATAATGCTGCCACTTCATACCGAAAGCTAACTGTAAATACAGATAATAAATAAAACATCTATGGATGAATTTGTTTCCACCTCATCAGATGAAGGTATTAGAGTATCATTGTGATCCAGTAACTGCCCATTCCCACTAGTGCCCTTCTCTCTTACTGTGATTCCAACAGAGGTACGATTGACCAGTAAACACTGAGGATGAAGTTCCAGTAAGATAGTGTTGGAGGGAGTTCTTGACAGTGAGGCTAAAATGGTGCAGTGCTGAGTCGTACTAACAGGAAGCCTTAGTAACAAAACACGAGCACTAGCCCCCTTAGACCTACACAAGAATTAAGATAATAAATACAGTTTGAAACTTTAAAGAAATAAGTACCACTACATAAACGTGCATGTGAGTGTGCATATGTGTGCATCAATACACATTATGATGCAGTATACAAAAGTTACGATGAATACACTACAGCTACATGTACAGTACTAACTCCTGGGGGGCTGTGGTAAGATCACAATATGGCCACTGCTGGGAAAAGCCCTCCAGTTGCTCATAGGTGAGGTCAGTAACTGGCAGCTCATGTAACATCGTAGTGGATACAGGCACAATAGGTTCAAGCATTATATCGTTCTCCTCATTTTGGTGAACAAACTGCAGCTGGTGCCAAACATCAGCAAGAAAGCTGGGCAGCTGAGTGAAAGCACCTTGACCAGGTAAAATTGTGGGTTTGTTGGAACCAGAACCCTTGACTACTACTAGATGATCGGTTTGATCTGGTTTTGATGGAGACGGTGGCACTTGATCATATGTTGTTGAACAGAGAGTAAGATCAAATGGCAGGTGACTAACAGCTCCAAACAGTGGCCATAGTATTATCTGTATACAAAATTTATAGCAAGTAAAATGTGTTACGTGCATATGTCATAGAAATGTGTATACCTTTGTTGGAGATGGCTGTGATCCACTACCATAGAATGGCACCAGGTTAAACCAGCATTGCATTATGCCATCATTTTTTGATGGGACATTCACAAGCAAATGAGGCTTTTTCCAATTCTGTGTTCTAGAACTAAGTGGGTATGATTTGGACCACTCTCTCACATTTGGCAGACAAAATTTTATGCCTGCAAATCTATCCTCAGCTGCCAACATTGAAGGGAGACTAGAACAAGCTGGAATGATTGCTGAGTGATCATCATCATCAGCTGCAGCAGAACTTGAGCCCCAACCACTAAATTCTTCTGCTTCTTCTTGCTCCTGAGTAAGCTGCATACTGTTAACTAATCCCACTTCCACTGGGAACGGTAGATACGAAGTGATCATCCAACTTCCTCTAAAAGTGATAACACGCTGTAGTCCTCCTAGCAGATGGACTTCCACAAACAGAGTAGTCCACTGAGATCCAACCTGTAGAGGAACTGCCAGCACACACTCACCGTCAATACCAAAAGGTTTAGTCCAATGCCACATCCCTTCATGCACCAAACAAATATGTAGCTCCTAAGAAAACACCACACACATTACAGCAATACAATACAAAGCCAGTGCCATACCTGACTGATTGCTTGGCTTGTTCTCCAGCAGTACCCATGACAGCTGTGGCTGGGGAGGAAGATGTCCTCTTCAGTGCCTGACTGGCCGAAATGTAAATCTTCCACTGTGTCATTACAAATGATGTAGTGTGTTAGTAGTGTCACTGGCTGACTGGTAGACCACATGTGGTGTGCTAGTAGTAGAGTATGGGAAAGACCTTGACTAACATGTAATGACAGGAGGTCTGCTTTGATGGCTGCTTCCAGTTTAAGCTTGGTAGGATCACACTGCTGGAATACACCGATGCTGACTTGCATGCATTCAACAGCACTGCGCCATGTAAGATCTCTGAAGTCTACAAACTGTACACCAAACGAACTCCTGATTGTTCCTGATATTGTTCCATCTGACCATCTTCTTGAACGCAGACTGAAGTTTGTTGCACACAATTCAAAAAGTTCCTGCTCAATTGGAGAAGGCAACACAACATCGTAACCCTCAAAACTCCTTTCTCTGTGTCGATTAAAGAAAATGAACTTGACAGAAAGTTTCTCTAGTTCTGAATGCAGTATTAATGATGGTGAAAGATATCTGTTATGCAATGAGTCTATTCTAGTGCTGGCAGCAAGGACAACAGGAGATAAAATGGTAGATAGTGGAGCAGGGAATCCAGCATGCTCTGCAAGTTGACTCCAGTCTTCCTCACTCTCACCAGTCCACATAACTTCATCAATCACTACCCTCCATTGCCTAGAGCTGGGTAAAACATTACTGCCATTGTCCAACACCAGTGAGCAACTGGTGCACTCAATGAGAGTGAAACTTTTCAGCGTGACATACTCTTGTTCTTCAATGTCCCAGTATTGTAACAAGCAGCCGATCTGTAAAAACATGTTACAGTAACCAATGCTAGCTTGTGCAAGCATGTATGCATGTATACATGCACACATGTGTACAGTGTGACTGCATAGGTGTACCAGTGTATGTCTGCTGTCTGTATGTAGTGTGTTCCTCTGTGTGTGTGTGCGTGCGTGCGTGCGTGTGTGTGTGTGTGTGCATGTACGTATGACACACTCACTTGTATTTCCATAGCAGCAGCCTGGTTACTAGAAACATTGAATGGAACAGGAGCCACTTGAAGACTGGTGATAACTCGTGGCTCATGATAACACCATTCCATAGAAGAAGCCACAACGGCATCTTTGCCCTCATTAAACACAATCTGACCAGGTAGAGGCTCCTGATAACTGCCCTCTCCAGCATTAAACACATAAACAAACTCGCCACTTCTAAGATCATCTTCATAAATAGTGTTACCTTTGGACTCCTTGTTGATAGCATCATAATCAATGGCAGCAGTATTGTCTATGTGTAGTGATTCTAGTACTTCAGTTAACGTTGTGTGCAGTTCATTTGCAGCCACAATGTGGTCATTGCTGACAAGCAAGTGCAAGGATGACGAAGATAACGTTATGAAAAACTCTGAGTGGTCTAAATCTGAAAGTGGTGCATGATGATAGAGTTTCACATCAAGATGGCTGTTACAGAGGCAGGGTAACTCAGACTGCTCCACAACTAAATGTAGCTGTACTCCACTGGCTGATAATACTCCTTTATTGGTGAGAGCAAACCTTGAACTATCACCAGTCTCAGGAAACCTGCCATTAAGGCCACTCCAAGATAAAACCACACCTTTCTCAACAAGATATGGATAAGAGTCACTCACTGATTTTCTTCTTTTTGGATGTTGAAACTTAGAAATACCAATTTCAATAAGACACTGGCTGGTGGACAGCTTTAGGTTTATAGGAGTTTCAGTGTAGGATGGGAGCTTGACTGATGTTTCTGTATTGGCAGATATTGGAGCGTGTGTGTGGGTGGAGTCAGTGATGATGGTAGTGTATGACTTGACTGTGTTAAACACACTGACCAAATCTGGTGTCAGTGTGATGTGTAATGGCTTGCCAATTTCAGCTGATATTGTCACTGAAAGATGAACAAATATGTACCACTAAACATGACTCGCTGTGTGTGTGTGTGTATGTGTATGTGTGTGTGTGTGTGTGTGTGTGTGTGTGTGTGTGTGTGTGTGTGTGTGTGTGTGTGTGTGTGTGTAGTGGCGTACAGTACACATGTGAGGCAAACAAAACTGATTGCTGTACATTACAGGTAACAGGTACTGTACATACATGTATTATTCTCAGCTTGACTGGTATTTACAGAGTAGTTCAGCACCAACAGAGAAGGCATGACCCCGGTTTTCACTTGTGGCTGCCCTTTACGGGTGTCCATTACTGCAAAGCAGTACAACTCTTCTGATCGTAGTTCAGCATAAGCTGTAACAGAGAATGCGCAGGATAAAAATGAATATACAATGCACACACACACCATTTAAGAATAGCATGCATAAATGTATTACAGACATGTGCACCTAGAATGTATGTGGTCTCATACAAAAATCAGACTTTGCAAGTTTACAGGAAAGTTACTTTGGGAAAAACATTGATCAGTGTATTGTAGATGAACAGCAAGCAACACAACACAGTGGATCTTTGTTCCTTGAGTTAGACAAAGTGTTCAGCAAGTTTTTATTCACATAAGTGAAGCCTATTAATTTATGTAATACAGAGCTCCATTCAATTACTCTAAGAGAAGATTTCAGATCTTCTTATGTAGTTGGCAGGTCACATGTTTAGGCATATGGAGCCACACCCACTCATCTGGATTTTGCAAATGGAGTCACACCAACTTGTTGTCAGTAGACTTACTCCCAGCTATTGATCATTACTTATCTCACAGCTGTCACTGAAATCAACTTCCTGCAGATTTACTGATAAGTGGAGAGTGGGACAGGATCATGGAGTACTATACATACTTAAAGATGTACAAAGACTTTTTATGTGGTACTTAGTTATTGACTGAGGTTCACTGCTAAAAAAGAACATACATTTACTTTAATAGAATGCACATTATAGTGACGAAACACTTTACCCCAATTGAACTTTTGGCATTCAGATAATAGAGGTGTTTACATTCTAAAATTCATCACGCTAATATTTTATCAAATTTCCATGTACAACTTCTTTACCTCAACTACCATGTATATTTAACTGCACACATACACCTGTAATCTTGTTGTAGACCACACCCAAGATCGTACATGGCCCCTACACATGCTCTTTCACACACACAGAATTGCAGTAGCACTAACACACACACACACACACACACACACACACACACACACACACACACACACACACACACACGCACACGCACACACAAACACAACACACTTACTAGACAATTCCTTTCCACTACCAGCCATATTGATATGAGCATCATAACAAGAGATACTATACTGGACAGAGTTGCCAGTACTGGTCACTGTACAGAGCGGATGATCAATGGCTATCTGAATTAGTGGCTGCATCTTGAAAGATGAATGTGACTGTTCAGTTGGTGAAGGAGACTGGAAAAGACAGACAGTGATTTTGTTACCACTCAGTACAGCTTGATAAGGTATGGAGGGTGCTGCTGGTAGTACAGTTGCCATATCTGTTAGTGAATCACTACTAGGAGTAGGTACCATTGTAGATTTGATGATAGAAGACACCAGATTAATTTGATCTTGTCCAGCAAATATTGTCACGTTACTGGATATATTCACCTCCAGTGAATTACCACATGCAACCATCAAAACCTTCACAAAAAGAACAGGTAACAAATAGACGTACACAGTACACAAAAGCTTAGTGCAACAAAATGAAAGTGCAGTGTATTTGAATGCTAAATTTCAGCCCTAATAACAATTGCAGTTGGCCATAAACAGTATAGGGTACATACATACATACATACATAAATAAGTACATAACATTACAAGAAAATAATGATACGTATGTACATGCAAAGTACCTTCCCAGGGGCTTGGCTTGGTTGTAATATAGCTGGACTAAACAGCACTCGCAGTTCACAGCTCAGTACAACAGGTAACACTGTGACTTGTTTATGATTATCCACTTGATAGGCCCAGAATGCTACCGAACACATATCCAACTGATATGCTGGCAGATGTGGTCTCCTTCTGTCGTGTACTGCCACATTAGCCTTCTTGTACACGCTAGAATTGACTATCATTCGTGTGATGGGATAGTCTAGGTTAGAAGTGAGACAAGCACTGTCTACGCTAAGAACAAGTGCTGATGTGAAATTGGAGTCTGGTACAGTGACCCTGAAACAGTCCATCTTAATGTCTAGCACTGGCCACATAAACTCTCCATCATCTGGAGGTATCTGTTCAAAAAGAAAATACAATACAATCATCTATATCATTAAAGTTTAATCAAAACATACACTGTGACTGTGTATAACAACTACATATGAAAAGGCATAGGATTTTAATAGCAATAAATAGATCATACAGCACCCACAAATTGTAGAATTTGTGTAAACTTGGAATCAATGGAAAGTAATCTGACTGTCCTTTTTTCCAGGTTAGTGCCTAACACAGGTTAGTGCCTAACACAGGTTAGTGCCTAACACAGGTGCTCTTGTTAAGTGTCCAAATTAACAAGTTTCACTCTACATACTATAGAAATTACCTCATCTTTGTTCTGTCCAATCAAATCAGTGAATGGTCTGGTTATTCCATCAAGGTAGCGTACAATGGGTAGCCACACTAGCAACTCAAATGGCTTCATCTCCACTGTCAGTTTGGGTGCCTTGCAGTGCGTGGAACCATTAGAATATGAGAGAAAACTGATACCGAGGAACGATCGAGAACTTGAATGTTGCGTGGACTGTGGTTCTGGCTCATTCAGCTCTGTCATCAGATTGGATAGTGCACTGGAAATTGATGGGTCCAAAATGGACGTGTGAGAGGAAAATAGCTTGTGACAACTTCTCTCTTGACTTGAGGAGATGGTGGGTGCTTCATGATTCCTACAGTGGAGATGAAATAGTTAGGAAAGCATTGTTATTACTGGCAATCGAGTAGCCAGCTAGATAACTATAATTTTCATTTACTTGTTGATATACAGCATAATGAACAGCACATGTGCAAGTGTATGCGTGCATGTGTACATGTTAATGTACAGTACATACAAAAACCTTTTCTGTATACTCACAATTGTGCATCAGCTGATACAACCTTCACGATGGCCTCAAACTGTTGCTCTTGAATATCAAGAGAACATGACACATCACAAAGAGTGCACTCTACACTGCTAACTCCCATCAGATTATCCACCATTGATTTCAACTCTACCTCTTCACCATCATCGGCTGAGAACACACAGAGGGTCAGTTTAGAAAGAGTCAGTTGTAACCAGAGGGAGGGGACCCTGGTGGGTAGCTGTGAAGAGGCAATACTCAGGCCGGGCATGGTAGAGACTGTAATGACTGAATGAGCTGGGGAAGGTGACAAACTGGCAGTAGGTTGTGACTGGGATACAAATCCTGACTCGTCCCATTCCTGAGAGTTGTTAGTGTTGAGCAGTGATGATGCCAAATCTGACATGATCCTTATCACAGCTGAGAGCAACTTGGCCTATAAGATAATCATTAAAAAATTGAGACTAGAAAACTTTTAGATACTAGGCCTTATACTGAATGTATGTATAAGTATTAAGGCTAATAGCCTGTTAACCTTTATCTTACAAATACTAAATACAATACATAATATGAATTCTTTGCTGTTGGTGCAGTGATCATCCTCTCCCCTGGTAAGTTGTTCCATGAATTAAACACACTTCTACAAAATGATATCTGATATTGACTGTAATTTAAATAACTTCAAATCATGACCTCTAGTTCCATATGGACTAGTTAGTTGAAAGGGTAAAGAAATAAACAAAATAATGTTAGCTAAAAAAGCATCTCTACAAGTTAGTCAGAGCTTTGCAGAAAATTTTGGCACAGCTGACTGCTTTATTATAGATGACTGTTCTATTAGAGTATCTCGATATTTTCCAGTACTATATAAATTTTTTCACTATGGTAAGTAGCTAATTAGTTAGTTGCTTCTATAGGCTTGTGACAACTGACATAGGCCATCAATATCAACAGGTAGCAGCTTCTACTGCACAACAGAAAACTTGATTGAAAAAAGTTGATAAACTCGTAACTCTGTAAGTCGGTTTTAAATGTGGGTGTTTAGATAAATAATTTCTCTAGTCAACACTTGATTCATTAAAACTGATGAAGTGAACGTTAACTTTTTCTTTCATCAAACTTCTTAGTTGTACAGTAGTTTGAAGCACTATGTACAGTATATATGAAATTCCGTATTGACTTGACACAGGAAAAAAAATACAATCCTAAGATATGTACTTCTAACAGCAAAAAATCATTTTAAGCACTCAAGTAAATAAATTTCTGAGGCTCCACAATAGCAAATTTTCACAAAGCAAACCTATTCAGATACTTATAAGGATAACCGTGCTTTTATAAATAATTTAGGTACATGACTACCTGCACCAGATCCATTGAGTCAAACTTTAACATTTTATTTAAAAACAAAGAATGCATGTTATATGTATAATGTAATCCTCACTTGTTCTGGAGACACAGAGACTACTATTGGTTGCACATCAGAATGTACACCAATTCCAACTTCTGTTGATGTGGTGGAACGTACTGTTGCTATATCCATATCCATGGCAACAGGGTTAATAACATAACGTCTACAAGAAGTGCCAACAGTGAACAAGGAAAGTCCCTCAACACACGCCCTCCATGGAAACGTGTCCTCAAGGGATCCTTTTGATGATGGTTCATCAAGCGGAAGTCCCCCAGATGATGTGACAAGAACTGAAGGCAACATGGTAACCACCATTGGGATGGTTGGTACTCCATGTAGCTGCCAGTAGTCGTAAGGTATCGAGTCAATATTAGTATTAGTATTGATGGGGAATACTAGCATGACTGGTTCCAGGTTGATCTGTGGACACAACACACTAAGTAACACTGTTGTACACTAACTATTTATCAAGTACAATTATACTGTGAAACTAGAACGCTTGCCGTAAGACAGCTTATATGGTTACAGTTCATACATATACATATAGTAAACTGTGATAACATGATCAGGGATTTTTCTAGAAAATAAATTCAGGGGGGGCAATCCGAGTTTTTCAGAAATTGAGGGGGGGCAGAACTTAAATTAGGCTAAATTTGTTTTATTGTAGCTAGCTAGCCATCGACTAAATTTTATGATTTCAAATCAATTTATTCATTGTTTCATCATTGGGCTGGTTGGGGCAGAGTTCAGGGGGGGGGGGGGGGGGGGGGGGATGATGAATTGGATGTACACATATTTGTTGTTTACCCTCAACCACAAATGATCGCAGCAACGATATTATCCTTTCTCCACGGTCAGTAGCTTCATTCAGTTCAGTATCTACACAGTACATTATGCACAAATGTATGAACATTCATCTCTACTGACCACCATCACACCAAATTACCTATGTATTTACGTATGTACATACGAACACAGATTAACACACACAAGAGTCAATCATGTTATCTACTGCTTGACCCATTGCAACTTAGTGACTGTTTAATTAGAGAGCTAGCTAGCAGAATGTTTGTGATTGACCCTCCTGTTCTCCCCTCAGATTTCATTGCTGAAGATTAATGAG